>NC_133332.1:92872194-93104694 GCF_042186555.1 Aquarana catesbeiana
TTTAATCTCAGTATAAATACAGCTGTTCTGTGAAACCCACAGAGGTTTGTTAGAGAACCTTAGTGAACAAGCAGCATTGTGGAGACCAAGGAACACACCAGACAGGTCAGGGATAAAATTGTGGAGACGTTTAAAGCAGGGTTAGGTTCTAAAAAAAAAAAATAAATAAATATCCCAAGGTTTGAACATCTCACAGAGCACTGTTCAGTCCATCAACCGAAAATGGAAAGAGTATGGCACAACTGCAAACCTACCAAGACATGGCCATCCACCTAAACGGACAGGCCGGACAAGGAGAGCATTAATTGGAGAAGAAGCCAAGAGGCCCATGGAAACTCTGGAGGAGCTTCAGAGAGCCACATCTCAGGTGAGAGAACTTGTCCACAGGACAACTATTAGTCGTGCACTTCACAAATCTGGCCTTTTATGGAAGAATGGCAAGACGAAAGCCATGGTTGAAAGAAAGCCATAAGAAGTCCCGTTTGCAGTTTGTGAGAAGCCATGTGGTGGACACCGCAAAGAAGGTGCTCTTGTCAGATGAGACCAAAATGTAACTTTTTGACCTAAAAGCAAAATGCTATGTGTGGCGGAAAACGAACACTGCACATCACCCTGAACACACCATCCCCACTGTAAAACAAGATGGCAGCATCATGTTGTGGGGATGATTTTCTTCAACAGGGACAGGGAAGCTGGTCAGAGTTGATAGAAAGATGGATGTAGCCAAATACAACAAGTGTAAGGCTGACCACAGGTTCCTTGTCGACGGTGGCTCACATAGGTGTCATTTCTGGGCAATGCGTGACATCACTTCCGGTTTCCGTTCAGGGAGTTCATTCGATCGCTTCTCCCCCTCTCTTGTGTAAGACAGCGGCGTCCTCTCTATCCGGTCGGGGGCCTCGGGCGGTACGGAGCAGATAAGGGGGGGGACGTTTTTCCCTCCAGTCCATGGGGCAGCAGTTCTCCCACTACGGAGAATATCCGCGGCACTCGGGGATATGCACCTCTCAAACTCCTCTGCCAGCCCCCATGTATTTACTACCTCCCCTCCTCCATTCTCTTCATCCGGGGCCTCGCACATGGTAGGCTTCAGGCTGGGGGGAGACACGGGTGGGCTGCACGGTTATCATGACGACCAGGGAGTCTTAGGGGATATTGTTTGCTCCAGGTGCATGTGTTTTATTATATTGTGTATGCTTCTACATTTCACTGCTGGAAAAAAAAAGGGGAAACGTTCATTCCTGTATCTGAACGCAGCTGCATTGTTTTTTAAAGGGGATAAACATGCACTGCGTTCAAATACGTAGCCAAAAATTGAGAGAAAAAAATGACAATTATTACGCAAAAAGGAGGGGGGGAAAAAAATTAAAGTATCTTTTTTATCTAACTTTCCAGTAATATGGTTATCGCTGTTTAACCCTGTATAGAGCCCATGGTAGTCTCTGTACAGCGCGCTCCTTCCAATCCTCCCTCATTTTCTGTGAGGAAATCTCAAACGCCTCATTGTTTGCGCATTCCTATGAGGGAATGTTATTGAAGTGGTAACCCCCCTCAGGTAGGTATCATTTTCAGAGCAGGGGTGGTTTTTATTCTGAGGGTTATGTTTGCATGTTCGATTGGCTCACTTTGACGCTAAGTCTCATTTCTCCTGCTGCATTAGATGTTCATGTTCCAGCATGGTTACTTGTCGGGCTACGGCCAGCAGGGCACCCCTTTCAGGTCAGGGGGTCATATAGGCATGCGTTTGGTTTTTGGTTTTTCACGGCATTCGTAGGGTAGAGGAATCCCGGTCCTAGATTGATCGCTTTCATGTTGCACGTTTTCATACTAAATGGTGGTTTTGTATGCTTTATGTCCCCTTTTTTTTTCCACAGTTGTTTTTGCTACACATCAACAGGTCGCAAAGTGTTGTTGTTTGCAGCTTCAGACACTTTTCAGGTAGGTATCGTTTGTTTTCCTCATGACGGTTTTTTAGGGGTGGTTATTTTCATTTCTCGAACCTGACTCAGTACGTACGTGTTTCCAAGTGGTAGCTTTGTGTTTGTTTTCTTTCCATAGTGGTGTTTCTTCATTTCAACAGTTTCTGAGTTATTTTTTTCTTGTTTTTCTTCCCGGTTCAGCTCAGGTTGGTTATCTGTTTTCCCATTTCACGATGCATTTCGTTCTTACAGCTTGAGTCTCACGGCCTTACACCACTGTAGCATGAACCCATCACGTCTATGGGTGCCAACGGATTGAGGTAATCGTTTTTAATTGGCTTGTACAGTGGCAAGTCTCCTCATCCGTTCTACGCTGCTTTCGGTTAGGTTTTCTCACACTAACACATTTACTACGCTTGTCGTTGGCTGGGCACATTTTCAGGATCCCCTGGATTGAATTCACGTTTGGTGGCCTACTAGGCCTCAGGTGGTCGTTGCGCAGACTCGTTAGTCCTGCTACACATACTTCCTGGCATTTGGTTCTCATGTATTTTCTGTTTTCACATTCATGTTAGCAGCACATCTTCACGTTTTTAGGTCATGGCGTCACCACTGCAGCACTACCTATCATGTTTTTATAGGTACGCTCAGATTGAGATGGTCGTTTCTAAATGACTTGAACAGTGGCAAGTCTCCTCATCTGTTCTCACACGGCTCAGGCCACGATCATTTCTACTCGCATTGGTAGTTTGACACGTTTGACACGTTTTCAGGTTCAAAGGCCTGAGTTCTCGTTGTTAATTTGCCTGATTACGCCTCAGGTAACTCCGGCCTGGTAATTTTCACGAGGCTGACACGTTTTCAGTCCTGTTTAAACGTTCTTTTGTCATTTCACGGGGGGGCAGCCAGGTTGGTCCAAGGTAAGTGATGGGTACGGTTGATTTCTTGACTTACGATGGTTTTTCTTGGTTTTATGCAGGTCATGTCACAGGCTGCGGACATCGAGGACTTTGCATCCATCCCCCCTTCTCGGGGTTCGGAGCTTGGTAGCACTCCCTCGAGAACCTGGACCGTCCCTAGACTCATGGCTGAACTGCAGCGCAGGGGTACTTCATACCTGGCTTCAGCGCGCAAGGCTGAGCTGTTCAGACTACTGTTCCCCTGTGCTTCAGGCTCTAGCGCGGAGCAAGTTACACTCTGGACTGTCGCTTCATCCCTTTCGCAAATCCACGCTACCGTGAGTTCCCTGGTCTCTTCCTGCCAAGAGTTGCGTGCAAGGGTGGAGGTGTTGGAGGCTCAGCCGAGCCCAGTGTCAGGACTATCTGCCGGTACCGGGACCCCTTTGGTATCAAGCCCCGTACCCATAGGCCCAGGTAATAGTATGGGTGTTCCTCCCATTACCCCGTTAACATCAGGAAGGACATACTGGAGGGCAAAGATGTTAACTTAGCATCACTTTTGCTAGCTGCCCATGATGTTGCCGACAATAGGTCATATGCTTGCGGCAATGTTTCGGTGGTGGTTAAGACCAGGGATCATAGGCTCAGTCGCAAACTTTCTATCCCAGAGTTTGTCCTGGCCTTTAACTTATACAGAGATGTCGTTTGCTTAGTGAGTCCGCTCAGGAGGGAAGAACTGGACCATTACCTTTACACCATGGTGGAGTTAGGACAGGAAGTATGGGGGGTCAAATTGCTATGAATACCATCGCTCTTTTTCGGCCAAGGCCGCTGCCTGTTTTCCTCAGTTTCAAATGGTGACGTTGAGTAATATAGACACTATAGACAAGACACATATAGATAAGGTTTCACGGAGGGATTCCACATTTGGTTTATTTCCTTGCCAACAGGCACTTTTGAGTGTAGGAATCTGAGGTCATCTGCCACAGATGTAGAGGTGGTAGATGAATTGCTTCAATCTGAACTTAGGAAGGGTTTTGTTATTTGGTCCTTTTTCCTACATCCCTATTTCAGGTTTGGAGGGTCAACCCTTTGGGCCTTGTCAAAGGGAAATTTTCCAATAAATTAAGGTTGCTTTACGATTTGTCAGCCCCTCATTGTTCGCAGGTGCCTTGCCTTAACTCGTTAATACCATCTGAGGAGTTTTTTCTTAAATATGCTTCAGTGGATCAAGCAATTCAGAGTATCATTGGGGCAGGTGAGGGCGCTTGGCTGTCTAAAGCAGACATCGCGGACGCCTTTAAACTTCTCCCAATTCTGCCTTCACTCTGGCAGTGGCATGGTATTAAGTGGAGGGGGTTTTATTGTTTTGCCACTGAACTCACCTTTGGCTCCCTGGCTGTTTGATTGCTTCGCGCAAGCACTCAGTTGGATCCTCACACACAGAAAATTGTCAGGAAGTGATCCACTATTTGGATGATTTTCTCCTCATTGAGAGTAGTGGTCAGGCAGGCCCATTTCGGCCGTTAGAAACTGACATCAGTTTTTGCAGCTTTAGACATCCCACTGGCAGTCAAACTGGAAGGCCCAGTTACTAGACTGACCTTCCTGGGGATTGTGCTTGATACCCAGTCCATGCAGGCCAGTCTTCCAGCAGACAAACTGGTAAGGATCAGGGATTGCATCCATTCACGATCTCCCAAGTTTGTACCAGGGTCGAGTTAGTCTCTGTTGGGAATACTGAATTTTTTGCGATGAGGATCATCCCCCAGGGGAGGTCTTTCATTTCCAGGTTACTATCTTTTATTACCTTCAGCCCCCGACTCTGATTCCCGTGTCAGATTAGATCCTTCCGCGTTGTGGGATGAGTTCCTACAACACTGGAATGGTGTTACCATGTTTATCCCTGCAGTGTTGGGGTTTTCCCCTCAGGTGTTTTCAGATGCAGTGGCTACAAAGGGCTTTGCGGCTTTTTGTGGCTCACACTGGCTGGCGGGGCCTTGGCCAGACAAGGTTTTGTCTATTCCAGGGTTCAGAGACGTCACCCTTGTTCAAAATCGACCCCGTTGTTGCGGCTGCACGGGTGTGGGATCATTTGTGGGCAGGTCAGACTGGTTTGTTTGTTTTGTTTTTTTTTTTTTTTTTTTTTTCTTCCCACGGATAATCAAGCCACGGCAGAGATCGTCAACGAGGGTAGATCTAGGTCTTTACTCATAATGTCTTTTGTGGGCAGGCTCATTTGGCTCTCCCTCCAATTTAACTTCCACATGCACTGCAGGTTCATCAATTGTGTTGACAATGTAGTGGCAGATGCACTGTCCCGGTTTAATTGCTCACTGTTTTTCCAGCAGGTCCCAGACGCTGATGCTGGCCCCACTCCAGCTCCACACTTTCTTCAATTAATGATGGACTAGATACCCACTGGGCCGTCGCGGCAGCTTTGATTGACAAATCGTTGTCAGTAAACACCAGGAAGGCGTACGTCACGGCCTGGAATGTTTTCCAGGCTCAGTATCCTGAGGTGGATGGTTAAAGCATTCAGTATCTACTAGCGTTCACTGCCTTTTGCCACTCTCAGCTTAACCTGGCCCATGGCACCATTGGGACATATATTTAGCAGGTATTCAACTTTTTTTTGTCCCTACGGGATCCCAGCAGGCCTTCCGTTTTTTTCAGTACACCCCATCAAAGCTATCCTCAAAGGGATTCAGAAGAGTAGCCCTCCTGCTGTAGCTAGCAGGCTGCCATCACAGGGCTGATTTTCTGATACATGTCGGATTCACTTGCCAGGTCTCCCTTTGGGTTGCTGCCTAGCTTAGTGCTCGAGGCAGCTATGTATCTGGCAATTTATGGTTTCTTGAGGCCTGGGGAGTTTACTTTTTCTGGGCTAGGATTCCGTATTCTTTTTGCCAATAAGCTTGTCAGGTTCCCCGACTACTTTCAGTTGCGTTTGCAGGACTCAGCAGTTGGGAGTCGGCACCGTCATTGGGTTCTTCAAGACCAACAATGCATGGTGCCCGGTTTTTGTCTTAGACCAGCTTGTAAGGGCAACAGCGGACAGGCCTAGGGACAGTCCACTATTGCCTTTTCCTAGTGCTCCCCTCTCTGCAGCTCAGTTCGTGCATCATTGCCGCACCCTTCTGGCCAATTTGGGTTTGCACCCAAAGGCGTATTCGGGCCATTCATTCAAAATTGGGGCAGCTTCCGCAGCCTCCCACTAAGGGGTCCCGGTTCATGCAATTAAAAAGTTGGGTAGATGGAAGTCATCTTGCTTCTCTACATATATCCCAGATCCTCTGGTTGAGATGTCACAGGCTTTTGTTGTTTTGACTGATTGTTCTTTGCAGTTTGTAATACATTTTTTGATAGCTTCTTCCTACTGTCTTTTATTTTTGCCCCCTTTTAGGCATACTGACCACGGCACACCAGAGGTCTATTTTCCATAGCTTTTTCCTTTTCCTAAAACAATCCATAAGGAGACTCTGAGTACAACCCTAAACATACAGCCAGAGCTACAATGGAATGGTTTGGATTAAAGCATATTCATGTGTTAGAATGGCCCAGTCAAAGTCCAGACCGAAATCCAATTTTGAGAATCTGTGGCAAGACTTTGCTGTTCAGACGCCCTCCATCCAATCTGACAGAGCTTGAGCTATTTTGTAAAGAAGAATGGGCAAAAATGTCACTCTAGATGTGCAAAGCTGGTAGAGACATCCCCAAAAAGACTTGCAGCTGTAAATGCAGCGAAATGTGGTTCTACAAATGCACACCACACTTAACATATTTATTTGTAAAAAATGTTGAAAACCATTTATCATTTGCCTTCCACTTCACAATTCTGTGCCACTTTGTGTTGATCTCACATAAAATCCCAATAAAATACATTTTTGGTTGGAACATGACAAAATGAGGAAAATTTCAAGGGTTATGCATACCCTTTCAAGGCACTGGATTTGTTTGAAAATGATTCACTGCAGTCCCCCCAGGTGATAAATACATATACTTGTATAGCACCATCTAGTGGCTAAATATGAATAGCACAGCCCTTGAAAGGACCTACATGGATTTTATGTTTTTGGTTGCTGGATTTTTGATTTGTCTTTTATTGCAGTAAAAGTTCAGTGTGGTGTTTTTTGTTTTTTGTTTTATAAAGGGATGATTGTCTCCTGAAGTCCTTTTTTAAATGGAATACTATTCTAAATACCATATTTAACCAGTAATTTATTATATACACTGTGTTTAATGTTGCCATTTTTCCTTCCAGAGTTGATTCGCTAAGGTAGCCCCACAGTGAAGCTGGATGACTAAAAGGAACGTGAAGGGAAATTATGGACGTTTTCACGAATATCAAAAAGGGAAAAGATGCAATTTTTAATTCAGTATTTTGTAGATTTGTTTTTATAATGACTGTAAAAATACTGGAGCTCCTCTCGAGTGATGTGAGGATACGTCTTGGAAGAGGAAAATTACATCTCTGGGCAGAAAAGGGTCACCCCCTATCACATGTTGGCTTGAGATCTGATGGACATCAGAATCCTCTTTGTCTGGATGCTATGTATATCAGGGGATCAAGACCCATTCAGATGTGACTTGTTTTTTTTTCTTGCACATAAATCAAGCCCATTGTCTTTCAGCAAATTTCTGTTTCGGTATTTCTATCTTTTAAAAATAAATCTTATTTTCAATTAAACATGGTAAATGTGTTTTCGAATGTATCTTCACCAATTCAGTAGGTCCTCCAGTGACAAATGAAGTATAAATACACACACTACTGTTTTTACCAATCTGCAAGCAAGTGGTCAGTATCATGGGCTAGACATCATTCCACAGGCCAGGCTCCACCCTTTGTCTGCGGCTTATTGGCACAACCCTGCACTGATTGACATAGCACCATTGTAGTGTTATCTTTCAGCTGTCACTGAGCATAAGTACAGTTGCTGAAGCAATGCTCAGTATTTTTGTGCAAGTTCCCTAAGGCAGATGGGGTAGAAGTAATCTTTGAGACACTGGGTTATGCTGCTGCCCAGAGGAGTTTCTACACTGGCAAACAAAACTGTAGGACAGCCAGGTATAACCCTTCCCACTCCCACCATGCTCCACTTTTTTGGTAGTGCCGTAGGAGAACCGATGTCTTCTCCAAGAGAAGCAAAACCCAATATTTTACTTTTTTTTTTTTTTTTTTCTGCATTTGATCAAGATTCCTTTTTCTTCAACCAAGATTCTCCTGTTGCAAAAGCTAAAAGAGCTCACCTGGCAGTCGTCCAGATTGGCTGATTCTCAGCATAGCCACAGAGGGCGTACACCTGAGCCCCACTGGGAGGAAGACACAGAGCAATGTGACCTGTGGGCACTGGGCTCTGCTGTAGTGCTCTCAAGACATAATGGGGTTGATTTACTAAAAGCAACTATACTGTGCACTGCAAGTGCACTTGCTCCGGAGCTTGGTAAATGAGGTAAAACTTCACTTTTTCAAAGAATACCCAATCCCATGCAAGGAAAATAAAAAAAAAAAAAAAAAAAAACAGCATTTTTGCTTGTACATGATTGGATGATAGAAATCAGCAGAGCTTCCCCTTAGATCTAGAGCAAATGCACTTGAAGTGTGAAGTATATGTGCTTTTAGTAAATCAACCACATTATGTATACCGCTAGTTGGCATCCGTTTTTTTTTTTTTTTTTTTTTTTTTTTTTTTTTATTACAGGTACACACTGCACTTGTTTAGTAGAATCCTGTCTGTGAAGACTTCCTCAGGATTCTGCCCACTAGAGGGGTGAACACTATCTGGTATGTGAATACTGCCCTGCCTGGGATCCCATCTTCCATATAAATCACCACTTGAGTAACAGGACGTGTCTCTAAGTGAGAAGCACAGCAGTTGTACATTTAATAATTCGTAGACATCCCATGTTAGTGCCACTAGATTTTTTTAAATTGTTGCATGTGGGGGGAAGGGAGGGGGTGTCCGGATGTGAACGGAGGCAGACGTGAGAGAGAGGAGCTCCAGGAATCCCAATATAAATCCTTAGCTATCCGAGCAATTTAAAAGCCTAGATCCAGCCAATCCACCTGCCTACCTGTCCCCCTACATACCCTGCTGCAGGCTGTGTCTGTATTAGGCAGGATCCGTCCGTGACTGGCCAGAGTGACACAGATCCTGCACACCCGAGGCCGCTGCCATCTTCCTGGCCTACATCCTGATGGAGGGAGCTGTTGCTGGCCTGGAGGTGCGGTAAGGGACTCCCCCGAGAACGGCCTGGTCCAGCCTAGTGAAGCCTGCTGCCCACCACATTTTCCTAAGCTTCTGGCCCGGCCGGGAAACCAGAAGGCGGATGCTGCTGCCCCTCCAGCCACCCCACCATCCTGCCAAGATCAGATGAGTGCTAGGTGGTGTCTGCCTGTGTGGGTTGGGGGCAGAGTCCAGGGGCACATCCTCATCCTCTTGCCTCCACCCCAGCTCTCTGGAAATAGCCCTCAGCTACCCCATCATCCTGCCAAGAACAGTTAAGTGTTAGGTGAGGGCTGGAAGCAGTGTTCAGGGGCCCAGCATCCTCCTGCTTCCATCCCGGCTCTCTGTTCCTATCCCCTGCAACGAGTGGCATCCTAGCCGGTGCGCGGCTGCAGTGTGATCGGGGGGCACCTCCTGATTCCTTAGATGTCATCCAGAAGGTGATCGACAAAGAAACAGTTGCCTCCCAGGACACAGAGTGACACGTGCGGCGGCCATCTTGCCCTCCGGTGTAGAGTGAACCGCGGCCATACAAACAGCCCTGCAGCTTCTAAGAGACATGGAGCAGAATGAAGGAGACCCGCAGCAGCCCTTAGGTATGGAGCAATCAGCAGCTACTGCCTCCACTGCAGCCATCTTGGTGGCCATTGAGGAGTGTTAAAACATGGTCATGTGGAGGATAGATACACTGGCCATGAAGTGTGGCCTTATACACCAAGACATGGACAAGTTTAGAGGCCGTGTTACTGCTGCCAAGAATCTTATCTCGGATATCGTGGCTATCGCCTCCCAAAATGTCTCTGACCTGCATCGCACGGTTAAAATCCTGATGGCGTGGTCTGATGACTCTGAAAATAGACTGTGCACAATAATGTGTGTGTGGTGGGCCTTCCTGAGGGTGCGGAGGGCTCACATCCAGCCAACTTTGCTGAAAATTTCTTTAAAGAAATCCTCAATTTACAGCAAGTCTCCTCAGCATACATTGTGGAGCGCGCTCATAGGGTCCCCATAGGCCTGAGACCGCAAGGCACCTTGCCCAGACCATTCATGGTGAGGTTTCTAAATTACCGAGATGGAGATCTCATCCTTGCTGAAGCCCGGAAGAAACCACAGCTCCGGTTTGAGAATACCACCCTGCATTTTTTCCCAGATTTTTTCCCCGGAGCTGCAGAGGCGCCGTCGAACGTTCGTGGAGGTTCGGAAGAGGCTCCGGAAAAAGGGACTCGCGTAAAGTATGCTGTACCCAAGTAAGCTCCGTAAATAGAAGTAGTTCTGGACAGCCGCACTCTGAAGAAATTGCCTTTTTATTCAAAAAATCAAATCAAAGTCAAAAATACATGCCACAGCAGACAAGTGAGCTGATGCGTTTCGCGCTAACAGTAGTGCTTATTCGTAGCTCCGTGTTGAATACCGGGGCTCTGTGAAACTCTTTGAGGTCCCCTCGGATGTTTCAGATTGGCTGGATACCTTGGATTAAAGTGAATCATCCTTTTTTTTTTTTTTTTTTTTTTTTGTTACTTTCTGTTTGGGCTGTGTTGTCACCTTTTTTTTTTTTTTCCTGCTGCTGGAGACAAGTAAGGCCCTTTTTTATTTATTTATTTATTTTGCTTTTTACCACAATCCGGTGCAGTGAAGGCTGATTGTACACTGGCGGGCGCATATGTTTGACTATAATCTTATCCCAGGTTATCCCTCCCAGTTTAAAGGCAGTGTGCCTTGCCAGGGGATGCATGTGTACGGACCTTTTACTGCACAAAACGTTCTCTTCAAGATGTTGCAGCATATGTATAGCTTCTTGGTGCTTCATGGCTACAATATGCATGGAGCCAGATGCTCTCTCTGCAAAGAGTATTCACAGAAGGCGCATAGTGCCAGTGCTCACCCTGTTGACATTTTTGTTCCTTCCTAAGGACATATGGAAAAACTCTAAGACAATATTCCATTTTTGTTTTTTGTTTTGGGGATCAAGTCTGCTGGCTGATGCGGGGTGTGTGTGTTTTTGTTTTTTTCAGTTTTTTTTCTGCCCCTTTTTAAACTGGCAAGACAGGGAACTGTTACGATGGGACTGTTCTGGAGTGAAGTTTTTTGCTCTTGTTTTGTCTTATGTTCTGTTTTTGTGTATCCGCTCCACCTTTTTTGTGGTCGCTTGTTTTGTGGTGTCACCCTTGGTACTGCACGGCTGGCAGACCGGAGGACACTCAAACATGCCCCACCACAACGTGATGTTTGTAGGTGGGTAAATGTTATTCTTCAGCATACTGTGGGGCTCTGTGTGCCTCTGGACCTCACCTGTGCTCCTAGGCCTCCATCTTGTGGCAAATTTCTGAATTACAGTCATGTCCTTGAATATTAGAATCATCTCCTGGAATATCAGGGGTTTGAATTCAAAATACAAGAGAGCTCTGGTCCTGAAATTTTTGCATGCCCAACATCCCCACATAATGTTTTTACAGGAAACTCATTTACTGGGCAACTAAATTCTGGCCATGAAACGTCCCTGGATGCACAGAGCCATACATGCCACTTATTCATCTTATGCTAGATTGCTAGGGGTGTGTCTATTTCAGGGCCGGTACAAGGGGGGGGCGGAAGGGGCGGATGCCCTGGGTGGGACCATTTAATGGAGGAAGAGGGGCGCAATAGAAGCGCCAGTGAACCTGTGTTGGAAAAATTCCTGCTACCTATGCAGAGTTTACAACACCAGCTGCGCGAAAATTGATAATTTTTAACATGTGCCGAGTGCGCTCCTGCACCCGGCACAAGCCTGAGACCAACCCCCGCCCCGCCTCTCACTTCCCTATCAGGGTTTCTATCCTGCATTGGAGGATCTACCCGTCAATTGCCGACAACTGGCGCCTGACGGGTAGATCGAGATGCATGCAGAGCAGCGCAGGAAGCATCTGTGATCAGTTCTCTCTCTCATGTCACGCTGCTCCCTGGTGGCCCCTCCTGTCTTCTCGTTCATCCCTATTTGCTTGTGACATCATCTGGGAAGGATGAGAAGAGAGGAGGGGCTGCCGGGGAGCAGCGTGACATGAGAGAGAGAACTTATCACAGATGCTTCCAGTGCTGCTATGCAGGCTAGTAAACAATGTGCCACACTTGATGTGCCCTGCTGTGCCCTGTACCCTGATGTGATATGTGCCCTAATGTCCGATGTGCCTTAATGTCGTGTGCCCCGATGTACTGTGACCTGATGTGCTGGGCTCTATACCCTGATGTGCTGTGCCCTGTACCCTGATGTGCTATGTGCCCTAATGTCCGATGTGCCTTAATGTCGTGTGCCCCGATGTACTGTGACCTGATGTGCTGGGCTCTATACCCTGATGTGCTGTGCCCTGTACCCTGATGTGCTGTGCTCTGATGTGCTGTGTCCTGTCACCCCGATTAGAACGGTGTCATTGTACTGAATGGGGCGTGACAAGTTTCCCCAGTGTGAACCGCGCCTAAGTCACTGATCGCCGCCAATACTAGTATTTAACAAATTTCCAGTATAGATCCCATTGTCTGTAGGCATTGTAGCTTTCACGGGCGGGGGGGCGCAGTTATCCATCTTTGCCCTGGGCACCAGATGACCTTGTCCTGGCACTGGTCTATTTTGTTGCTCAAGTCCTTACTTTGCTCCATAGAAACAGTGATTACAGATCCTGGGGGCAGATACTTAGTGGTAATAATTGAAGGTTATTCCCGCAGGTTGCCCCTGGTAAATATATATATATATTCCCCCTCCTTTTACAGGGAATATCCTGTACGAGGTGTTGGAGAAATTGGCATCTCATGCTCCATTCTAGTTACTGGTGGCTGGAGATTTCAATAATGTTCTCAATTATATGTTGGACACGTCCAACCCACACAGGGCTCCAAACCACCACTTGTCGCATTGGGTGGAAGCTGCGGGTCTCACTGAGATCTGGCAGTGGAAGCATCCCACTGACAGATGCTATTCATATCTGTCCACGGTACATGCTTCGTCCTCCAGAATAGACCTGGCGTTCGCCAATGGGACATTATTGCCTCTGGTGGCTGGGGTGTCCTACCTTCCCGGGGGTGTATCGGATCACACTCCACTTCAGATTACCTTGCAATTAGGCTCCCAGAGTTCAGGGAGGGTTTGGCGTTGGTCTCCTAGATGGGTTGGGGAACCCACTGTGAGGAGATGCTGAAACCGCACATTGATGCATTTTGGCAGATTACGAAGGATCAGCAACGGTACACACTGAATGGGAGGCCTTCGAGGCCACCACTAGGGGGGTATACATATCCGCCATAAAAGCCCTGAGCAGAATAGTGTAGAAAAACAACTCCAGGACAAAGAACAAGAATTCGCTAAGGCACATGCAGATTCAGCCTTCTTCTGACACGTTGACTCAGTTGTAGTTTGCAAGGAGGAATATATCTCTCCATTATCAGGATATGACTACTTGCCAGCTGCAAAGGAGTGCAGCGTGTGTTTTTAAAAAAGGAGATACAAATCGCGAACTCTTGGCTCTCCTGGCGACAAGGGACACGTCCCCGACAGTAGTTCCCTGCATACTGTCCCCGTCCGGACAACTATTAAAAGACAGGGAGGACATAGTACGAGTTTGTATCCTTTTATAGGTCTCTGTACTCCCCTATAGATGCATACGACACTGGTGACCTCAGATACACATTAGGGACCCTACAGTTGCCTGAGCTGCCGGAGGAATCTAGCAGGGTCATTTCCTAGTGGTAAGGCTCCTGGACCCGACGGTCTGCCAATTGAGTGGTACCACCAATACTCAGAGACCCTGGCACCCAGACTACTGCAATTATACACAGACTGTTTTCAGAAGGGAAGCCTCCCCCTCTCCTTTTATGAGGCTCATATTGTATTATTGGCTAAGCCAGATACAGACCCACTGCAGTGTTCGTCATATAGGCCCATCTCTTTATTAAATATGGACTTCAAAATACTGACCAAACTGTTAACCTACTGCAGGACCAAAATAAGTCTAGTAGCTATTTCCCCTGACCAGACAGGTTTTATGCCCAAAAAGGCCATGGATATTAATTTGCACAGGGTTTTCACCCACACTCAGTTGGGCCCAGATATTTCCAGTGGTGGAATACTGTTTTTTTTTCTGGATCTGGAAAAGGCCTTTGATTCCGTGGACTGGAATTACATGAGGATGGTACTGGAGGTATTCGGTTTCGGTCCACAGTTCGGGAAGTGGATCGACATTCTATATCATTGCCCCACAGCAGCCATAAAGCTAAATATGTTATCCAAATTCTTTCCAATGCATAGGGGCTCTCGCCAAGGATGCCCTTTATCCCTGGGTCTTTTCTCTATCATGATCGAACCCTTGGCAGCGGCCTTGCGAGCCTCTGGGGAGGTACAGGGGATAACGGTGGGTAGCTTGACCGAAAAAACGGCACTGTATGCGGATGATATGGTTCTTTTTTTTGAGAGACTCCAGGAGTTCCCTGTTGGCAGCTTTAGACATCCTAAATTCCTTTGCTCGCTTTTCGGATCTGAAAGTCAACTGGGGAAAGTCCCAGATTCTCTCACTCAGGACGCCATCCCCCAGATGTGAGATTACAGCAGATTGTCCCAGGGCGGTGTGGGGTAAGGTGTTCCCCCAGATGGACGGGGATGACGTATGGGACATTAATTCTACTAGATTGCTAGAAACCAACTCATTCAATTTTAAATTTCTGCATCGTATATATCTTACTCCAGCTAGATTGGCTAAGATGTTCCCTACCCTAGTCGCCTGGTTGCTGGTGGTGCAGTTCCCTCACTGCCAATTTCATGCATATCTTTTGGAATTGCTCGAACATCCAAGTATTTTGGAAGGGGGTCTCAGAAGGTATAGCAGAAGTAACCGCCATTCCTATCCAGCCCACAATAGAGATGTGCCTTTTGGGACTGGTTGATAATCTAAAAGAGTAACTCGTACTTTCCTGACGATCCTAATCTATTACGCTAGGAAAATGATAGTGTTATGGAAAAAGCCTAATCCCTCATCTGTATCAGCGTGGAAGGGTGTGGTTAATAGGGCTGCACCTTTATACAAAGCTACATACATTAGCAGGGGCATACCACAGAAGTTTAATAAAGTGTGGGGCAGTTGGATGAATAGTGAAACTACAGTGGCGGATTGAGTGGCACCCAATAGAATGCACCTGCAGTAGGTTTTAACATGTATGTAATTATTTGACATATCTAAATGTATGACTGTTATTGAGAAAAGGTGGCCTTATTTTTATTATTTTGATTTTTTTTCACTGAGTGAGGGTCTGGAAGGAGGAGGAGAGAGTCAATGCTGAAGAAATGTAAATAGTTTCTTTTTGTGTGTGGCCCATTGGGTCCTGTGTATACTTGTTATGTTAAAAAGCAATTAAAAAAAAAAAAATATATATTGTTGCATGCACCTCACCATGGCTAGTACACACTCTGGGCAGAAGCACTGCCTATGGTACATGTCATGACACATGCTCTTGTGCACACGTATTTTCTCTGTATCTCCCGCACTCAGCCTGTGAGTTCCAACTGGCTCCTCCATAAGGACCAGGATCTGTCCTCTGTACTGCTGCCTGACAGTAATCTGGTCAGGTGGCATTAAAAGCAAAAGCAAACCTTTATTATATTTTAGCTTGAGAAATCCTTAAAAGTGAGGGCTGCGTTCATTTTCTTTTTTAGGCTTTCTTTCCTTCATTTACATCTGTTGATATGTCCCAGTAAGTCTGTTATTTTTCAACAGAACAAGCTATCCTGCAGATGTAGCAGTTAGAGAGTTGACTATTTACCACTGACGTTGATCATAAAGAAAAAATGCTCACGCTCACCAATGTAGTGGTAAATCAAAACTAAGCTGCAGCGTTCAAAGTTATGACAAATGTTTTACAAAATATAAGAACCATTGCACTGCACTGGCAAACAGCTGCTAAAATCAATGGATAACTATGTTGAGTAATCAGCAGTTATAACAATCCCAAAATCTAGTGCATGAATTAATAGTACTTATATAAGTGCAAAAAACACAAAAAAAAAAGTTCATAAACAATCTTCAACAGCTACGAAAGCCAAATCTTCCTTGAATATACTCATTACAGCGAAAAGTGTGCGATTCTCCACCGTGAACCAACTGGGCAAACACACCTCCTTAGTAACAAGACTTGTGGCCACTCATTAAAATTAGAAGATAAGAGGTTTAACCTTAAAGTGGATGTAAACCCAATGTCATCCTTTCTAAACTACTGCCATAGGGGTTATCTATAAGGATATACATGTCTCCTGTATGTATCTTCACCTGTCAAATGTCTCCCCTCTGTCTGTTATTAGACCCGAAAAACTACATATTCTGTGGGTGGGTCTGTTGTCTGGAGCTCGGTGGGTGGAGTTGTGATGTCAGATTCCCCGCCCACCTCTACACTCCCCTTGTCAATATGAATTTTCTCCTGTGTATTTCTTACACTGAACTTCTGCTATGATCTCTAACATCCAGTGAAAAGACAAGAAAGTAACCACATGACTTCAGCATGCCAAATCATGATGAGGTGTGCAACAGCCAATCCTTGCAGAGCTGCTGAAGAAAGGAGTGGGGGAGGGAATTAAAAAATCATGCCTGTGTCTTAGGCTGTCACTCACAGCAAGGGGGAGGATTTGACAAAGTTTTTCTCACTTTGTCAAGATTTTTCTCACTGAACAATAAAAGAAGATTGCTCAGAGATGGATTAACTCTGTGTGGCAAGACTGGGCTCAAATGATAGGAAATCTTATACTCTACAGTATGATATTAAAAAAATTCGGGTTTACATCCACTTTAAACTACGTAGAGGGTTCTTTACTGTAAGAACGGCAAGGATGTGGAATTCCCTACACCGGTGGTCTCAGCGGGGAGCATCGATAGTTTCAAGAAACTATTAGATAAGCACCTGAACGACCACAACATACAGGGCTATACAATGTAATACTGATATATAATCACACACATAGGTTGGACTTTATGGACTTGTGTCTTTTTTTTTTTTCAACCTCACCTACTGTGTAAATATGTAGTAGGACTTTTAAATAATAAAAGATGAAAACAGGCAGGTTTCCTTTCAATCAGCCTGGATAGGCTACACTGGAGGTAAAAAAAAAAAAAACCTTTTTCACATCAGAGCCAGCTCCATGAAGAGAGTACAATGTTGCCATTCAGTAGAAGAAAAAACAGATCATAGTGCTTTCCATATAAATTTTAAAGCCACATCATTTATTAAAAATTCAGTTGCATAGACTAATTAAATCAAGATTGCATTCTACAAAGACTTCAAGGATCAGGGCTACTCCACAGAGATCAGACTGACAGCTCAGACTTCACTCCAGGAAGGTCGGGCTGCTGTGGGAATGATCTTACACCCCCTTCAAACGTGGCGCTTCCACTAAGCGGAATCCACTTGCTGAGCGGGGAGATCTCTCCACTGATCCCTGCTGAGCAGGCAGATGACAGGTCCCTGTCTGCTCCGCTATGCAGAGCGGACACGGACACAGCCCGCTCTCCTCTATGGGGCAATCAGATGGAAATGCACTGCCGATCAGATGCCATTCCATCCTAATTTCTCAGTCACTTCACTCTCTCCTTCTATCAGCATACTTCTTGTGAGTGCATAACCTAATTGACTACTTGTACTGCTTCTTCCTGTCTTAAAGCGTTTGTTACTCCAACACTTCATATTCCTGATATGTGGCTGCTGTACCATGTACTTGTATGAGAAAGTATCCTGTTCTCTTTGTATTTCTTCCTTTAATGCAAAATCCCTGGTGTTCCTGCCAGTCCCCTTGCTTTCCTATTAAAAACTGACCACACTAAGCAGGAGCGCACATCATGGTCAGTTCTCTAGCTATGCAGGGAACTCAGCTTGCTCTTCTCAAATGATCAGACTTGTCCTGACACCCCCCCCCCCCCCCCCCCTGCACAGCCATTCACTGGGGAGCTCAGTGTATGGCTGTTTTTCCTCCCCCTAGCTCCTATGCAGCTAAGAACAGGGAATGTGATCACTTCAACTCCAGTCCTGCTGTACAGGGACTGCAAGAGGCAGATACCAGGTCTAATTTAAGTATTTATATTGCTTGCATTAAAAAAAACAGCTGCATATATTTGTGTCTTCTACATCTGCCTAGAGTTTATCTTTATAAATACATTTGTAAGTCAAAATTAGATTTATTATACACCAGTTCCCACTTAGCAGTAGCCTTGAGCACTTGGAGAGAGTGTGCTATTATAAGAATCAGATTTCAGGACATTTATCAGCATCTATCCAGATAAAAGCCTGGTAACTAGTTTCATGGTTGTTAGGCTGGCCACACACAAATCATTTTTTTTTTTCTGTTCAACCACCGGGTTGAACAAAAGAAAAAGATTTGATTCCTCCATCCACACACAGCAGGGAGATTTCCATGCCTTCTGGATGTCCTCATTAGCACTGCAGGCTATAGCCAGTGGCACTGATCGGGACAAAACATTTTCCAACAGGTTGGATGTACAAGTCGATCAATAGTTCAACTTGTGTACAACCAGCCTGCCCATCCATGGTTCAAAATGTGGCTGGTCCCTGCTGAACCAACCAAATTTCAATCTACGTATGGCCAGGTGAGGATTATTGCCCTATACATGGACTGTGGCAGTAAATGGGTCTATCATCAGGCAGTATTTTGGTAAACCTAGTGAGTGTTCCTCTTCTATAGTAACTACAACACTAATGCCTCGTACACACGATCGGAATGTTGGCCAACAAATCAGTGGCATTTTGTCTGAAGGGCGTTGGTTCAAACTTGTCTTGCATACACACGGTCACACAAATGTTGGCCAACAATTACGAACATAGTGACGTACTACGTGGTTTTTCAGCTCTTAGGCGGCACCCTTTGGGCTCCTTCTGATAATTTCGTGTTAGTAGAAGTTTGGTGAGTGTCGATTCGCGCTTTTCTTTTCGCGTTTTTCATTTAGCGCTTTTCAGTTCACACTTTTCATTTTGTGCTTTTCAGTTCGTTTCTGAACTGTCGTTCGACAACCAGACATGTTGCGGAATCGGAGGAGATAACATGTTATTTATTATTGGCCTTGAATTTATTGCTTTGACAGTTTGGGAGTAGGCAGTTACATTTTATAAAATACAATGTAAAATTGACAAGGGACACCAACATAGTTGTATCTTTGATCTTAAAAACTACGGGATAATGGTGTTGTGGTAACTTGCCCAAATAAAAAACAAAACAAAAAAAACATAATATTATTCTTGATATCACTAGAAAAAGAAGCCTTTGAAACTTCGTTTGCAATAACTTCATCAGTATCACCAGCAAAGCAGCTTCATCATTATCCCATTAAAGAAGAAGAGAATTGTGCGCTGCATTTGGAGATTCTATAATTTGCCACGTCACGAATGTTAATTCTCCATTACAAACGCTAGTTTACAAGACCGACCGCTTCTGCTTCCGAGCATGCTTGTTTGTACTTTGTACTTTTGTCCGACGGACTTGTGTACACATGACCGGAAAATCCAACAACACACATTTGTTGACAGAAAATTTGAAAACATACTAGCCAACATTTGTTGGTGGAAAGTCCGACAACAATTGTCCGATGGAGCATACACACGGTCGGATTGTCCGCCAACAACCTCACATCCAACATTTCCTGTCGGAAAGTCTGATCATGTGTACGGGGCTTTAGGGTACTTTCACACTGAGGCGCTTTACAGGCGCTACAGCGCTAAAAACAGCGCCTGAATAGCGCCTGTAAAGAGCCTCTCCTGTCTCCCTAGTGTAAAAGCCTGAGTGCTTTCACACTGGAGCCGTGGGGCGTTAAAAAAAAGTCCTGCAAGCAGCATCTTTGCAGCGCTTTAGGAGTGGTGTATACACCGCTCCTAAAGCGTCCCTGCCCATTGAAATCAATGGGGCAGCGTTGCCAAACCACCCGCAAAGCGCAGCTTTGCGGGTGGTTTTAACACCTTTTCGGCTAGCGGGGGTTAAAAGCGGTGGTGAAACGATGGTAAAGCGCCGCTAAAAATAGCGGTGCTTTACCGCCGACGCTCACCCGCCCAGTGTGAAAGTAGCTTTAAAAACACTACATTGGTCATCATTGTGCTTATAGTATTATTAACCACTGCCGGACCGCCGCACGACGATGTACATCCAAACTTTGAAGGGGGATACCGGGGTTATGACAGCAGCTAGCTGCCATAACCCCGGTATCCCCGTTTTCGTGAGGCGGCCGGCTTTCTGATAAAAGTGGTCCCTGTGGCGGATTCGCCACGAGATCACTTTTATCGGTGGCGGGAGAGGCCCCCCCCCTTCCCGCCGCGATTCAGTGCCCTCTGCCGCTTACTGGAGGCGATCGCATCTGTCTCCGTCCTGTGTCTGGAGACGAGTGAGGCTAAGATGGCGCCCACTCATCTCCATGACACTGCTGGGCGGGAGCGACGTCAAAACGTCACTTCCGCCCACGCCTCTTAAAGGCATATTTTTTTTAAACGTCATTTTTTTAAATTACTTTTTTTATTATTTATTTTTTTTTTTTTTATTGCATTTTAGTGTAAATATGAGATCTGAGGTCTTTTTGACCCCAGAGCTCATATTTAAGAGGACCTGTCATGCTTTTTTCTATTACAAGGGATGTTTACATTCCTTGTAATAGGAATAAAAGTGACACTTTTTTTTTTTTTTTAAACAGTGTAAAATAAATAATAAAAATTTAAAAAAAATGTAAAAAAAACCCCCGTCCTGACGAGCTTGCGTGCAGAAGCGAACGCATACGCGAGTAGCGCCCGCATATGAAAACGGTGGTCAAACCAAACATGTGAGGTATCGCCGCGAACAGTAGAGCGAGAGCAATAATTCTAGCCCTAGACCTCCTCTGTAATGCAAAACATGCAACCTGTAGAATTTTTTAAACGTCGCCTATGGAGATTTTTGAGGGTAAAAGTTTGACGCCATTCCACGAGCGGGCGCAATTTTGAAGCGTGACATGTTGGGTATCAGTTTACTTGGCGTAACATTATATTTCACAATATACAAAAAATTGGGCTAACTTTACTGTTGTCTTATTTTTATATTCAAAAAAGTGATTTTTTTCCAAAAAGAGTGCGCTTATAAGACCGCTGCGCAAATACGGTGCAAAAAAAAGTATTGCAACGACCGCCATTTTATTCTCTAGGGTGTTATAAAAAAAAAATATATATAATGTTTGGGGGTTCTAAGTAATTTTCTAGCAAAAAAAAAAACTGTTTTAAACATGTAAACACCTAAATTCCAAAACGAGGCTGGTCCTTAAGTGGTTAAATCCTGAAAGTAAAACTGCTCTTTACATTATGCTCCACCCAAATAGTGTAAAATGTAGGGATTTTATGGCTTGACTGTAATATCCTTTTCTTGGAATACAGTACAGGACACGGGCCCTTTTAAAGCTTGACTGGGTTATATGCCACGTTCAAGTGAGGACACTGGCAAAGTTGTTGGGACAGCCCATATAACTCCTCCTCCTCCCAGCAATCCTGTTTTTTCTTTTTTTTTTTTTTTAGCAAGCAAGCAAGCAAGCAACAGGAAAAATGCCAGGACAGACTACTGTACTATGTACTGTACTCAAAGAAAAGGATTTTACAATCAAAGGTAAATAAAAAAAAAATCCTTACATTTTTAAGCTTACAGTACAGGACACACAAGAGTGGTCAATACAGCAAACAAAGCTAATATGCCCAAAACAATGAAACCAGCAGCTTGAAGTACTTTTCAGCTGAAGCCGGCATTAGCAAAGGCCTCTATATCCACCAGATTAATTTTTACAAAAGTGAACGGAAGACCAGGTGACGGCCTTGCAAATCTGAGAAACAGATGTCCGGTGCTGAAAATCCCAGTGGGCACTGACTGAACAAGTGGAATGAGCCTTAACAGGGAATAGAGGAATCCTATCCTTCAAAGCGCAAGCCTTACTGAAAACCTGCTAACACACCCAGAGATGTTAGAATGAGTTGCAGGACAGCCCTTGTGAGAGCCCGTTGACAGGACAAACTAAGAATTTGAGGTTCCAATGGACTCCATAACCAAAAAATAAACTTTCACTGTATGCACACTATTCAATATAGAGAGATATCTTTGGGGTGCTTTGGAACAAGACAAACCGAAGGCAGGATGATGTTCTGTTTAAGGTGGAAAGGGGGAAACCACCTTAGAAATGATGCATGGGGCCACAAAACCACCTTGTCTTTATAGAGAACAAGAAAGGGTTCTTTACAGCAGTGGTTCTCAACCCTGTCCTCAAGTACCCCCAACAGGACATGTTTTGGGAATTTCTCTTAGATAAAATAGCTGTCCAAAATACCAAGTCATTAACTCTGATTTAAAACACCTGTGCAAGATAAAGGAAAACATGACCTGTTGCGGGTACTTGAGGACAGGGTTGAGAACCACTGCTTTTGCAGGCAAAGGTCACCAGTTCTGAGACCCGTCTCAATGAAGTGATAGCCACAAGAAAAACATCTTTACGAGCAGGGAAGAAAAAGTCCCAAATAGGCTCAAGGAGAGGCTTCTTTAAAGCTGACAGGATCAAATTAAGATCCCAAGGCGAGGCAGGTGTACTAACAGGGGAAGCAATGTGAGCCATCCCCTGAACAAAGGTATTTAGCAGGGAATAAGTGGGCACCAGACTGTAAAAAAGAATGGCCAATGATGAGACTTGACCCTTCAAGGTGCTCGAGACCAAATGTTGTTCCAGCCCAGATTAGAGGAAAAACAAGATAAGTCCCATGGGGTGTTGTATAGAGGGGTAAGTTCTATGCCTTGTGCAATGCGGTGTGATCCTTCCAAGTGCAAATATATACCTTACAAGTGGTACATTTTCTAGCTTTAAGCAGTGTAGGAATTATGCAATCAGAAAGACCCCAATTTCTCAGGACTTGGATTTCAACAGCCAAGCTGTCAAAGCAAACAGCCGTGAAGCAGGATGGTAGGCTAGATCTTGAGGTTTGGTAGTGTCCATGGAGTGTCTCCCAGGAGCTGGAGAATGGCCGAGTACTAAATCTTTTTGCATCACTTTAGTTGCCACCAAGATCACTAAAATGCCTTTCACCTTGATCATGTGAAGCAGTGAAGAAAGAATCCATAGCAAAGGGAAGGTGCAACCTGTAACTCATCCCACAGTGTCACTCAGCAGTGCATTCACTTGAAATATTATTGGATCCCCAATCCTGGCCACAAACCTGTCCATCTTGCTGTTAAAGTGCAATGCTAACAGTTCTATGTCCGGCATCCCCCAGATGTGACAGATGTCCCAGAACACTTTGGGGTGAAAGGGCAGTTACCCCGCATTCAGGCAGTGATGACTGAAAATCCATCTGCCAACTGTCTACTCCAGTAATGTATACTGCAGACAAGATTTGAATATGCCCGTCAGCCCAAAGAAGGATTAGGTTTGCTTCTCGAAGGGCAGCACAGCTTCTGGTGCCACCCTGATGATTGATGTAGGCCACAGCTGTGACGATGTTTGGCAGAACCCTTGTCAGTCGCCCCCGAAGCTGATTGGTCCAATGCAGCAGGGATAGGTAAATGGCCCTTGGTTTTAGAATGTTGATGGGAAGTCTGAACTTCCTCGTCGACCATGTCCTTTTGACATCTTACCAGCCTGATAGGCTGGCATCTGTCTTGAGGACATCTAGGTCAGGGGTAGGCAACCTGGGGCCCCCCAGCTGTTGTGGAACTACATTTCCCATGAGGCATCTCAGAGGCATGATGGGACTTGTAGTTCTGCAACAGCTGGAGGGCCCCAGGTTGCCTATCCCTGCTCTAGGTTAACAGGAGAAAGGATTCCAGCGCAGTACACCAAACTAAGCTCATATCTTATATAAAAACAAGTAAGCGGGTGTTGTAGCAATACCTAGCTGGAGACCGGTAACATTAGCAAGAGTATGTATGTATGTATGTATGTGTATGTGTGTATGTATATATATATATATATATATATATATATATATACACATATATACACACAGTGGAACCTTGGTTTGCCAGTAACGCGGTTAACAAGCGTTTTGAAAGACAAGCAACTTTTTTTTTTAAATTCTGACTCGGTTTGCCTGTGTTGTCTCGCAAAACGAGCAGAATTCAAGCTAATGGGGTGTGCAGTGCATTTGGCCAGAGGTGCGGGGGCGCCAGGGACACTCAGAATGGTTCGGAGCCATTCAGAAATACTCTGAATCACTTGGAAATTCTTGGAAACACTCCATTTCCGAGGTGTTTCTGAGGCTTTCCGAGTTCAGCCGAGCTGTCCCCGAGTATTTCCGAGGCTCTCCAGCGCCACCCCACCTCTGGCCACATGCCATATTGCATGTAATAGAAGTCAACGCGGAATGAATCATCTTTGTTTCCATTGACTTCTATGGGGAAAATCGTTTTGATATGCGAGTGCTTTGGATTACAAGCATTCTCCTGGAACGGATTATGCTTGTGATCCAAGGTTCCACTGTATATATTAGAGCTGCACAATTTTGGCTAAAATGAGAATCACAATTTTTTTGCTTAGAATAAAGATCACAATTCTCATGGTGTAACGTCTTCTTTCACATTATACAAAAAAATTGGGCTAACTTTACTGTTTATTTATTTTTTTTAATTCATTAAAGTGTATTTTTTTAAAAAAAGAATTGCGTTTGAAAGACAGCTGCGCAAATACGGTGTGACATAAAATATTGCAACAACCACCATTTTATTCTCTAGGGTCTCTGCTAAAAAAAAATATATATATATATATATATATATATGTTTGGGTGTTCCAAGTAATTTTATAGCAGAAAATAATGATTTTTACTTGTAAGCAACAAATGTCAGAAAAGGTTTGGTCTTTAAATGGTAAACTTCCCCTCATTTACACGGAATTCTTTCCTTTGATGAAAGAAAAAACAGATACTTTATTTCTACTTATTCATGTGTTGTGATAAAACTTGGCAGACTGCCTGTATTTTTTTTTTTCCCAGCTGTGAGAACTCTCTGCACTTGTTATTTTGAAGATCGGGAAGGGAAAAAGATTGTGATTTTGATTCTTAACGATTAATCATGCAGCTCTAATTTTATATACATAACACACACTATATTATTAAAAGTATTGGGTTGCCTGCCTTTACACACACGTGAACTGGGCAGCCCAGTTTTAGTCCATAGGGTTCAATATTGAGTTGGCCCGCCCTTTGCAGCTATAACAGCTTCAATTCTTCTGGGAAGGCCGTCCACAAGGTTTAGAAGTTGTCTATAGGAATGTTTGACTATTCTTCCAGAAATGCATTTGTGAGGTCAGGCACTGATGTTGGACAAGAAGGCCTGGCTCACAGTCTCCGCTCTAATTCATCCTAATGGTGTATCTATCAGGCTGCGGTCAGGACTCTGTGCAGGCCAGTCAAGTTCCTCCACCCCAAACTCACTCATCCAACCAGAACCTTAAGGGATTTGTTGAGGTAAGAAATGGCCAGATCCACCACAGGCACATTCCACTTATCTCTTCCACTGGGCCTGCAAACCTCTTCAGAGGCCTATACTTTTTGTCTGGCTTTGGCAAGTTCTTTTACAGCACATTCTGTACTAAAAGGTGGACCTGAACTGTATCTTAGTTTTGGACATGGAACCCATACTGGTGACCTTAGGTTGAACAGGTTGCAATAGTTCTAACTTTAAACAAAAGTACACCTTGTTCTCCAAAACCTTAAAAGGTTTCTGGGAGAGATTGAGGTTGATTGCCTATACTCCTGGGAGCAGATCTGAGGATTCAACTTATACTTGCCCATCCGCCCCTTTCCTTTATTGGGAAGTGACACTGCTGTGATGGATGAGACGGACAATGGCTCAGACCAATGGCCCGAAGGGCTTCTACAGCTACTTTTTATATCAGGTCTATCATAGAGACTTCAAATTCCAGTCTCGTTAACATGGAGAAATACAAGTACCCAAGAAGCTAAGGGGAGACTCCGCAGTGTGGAACCTGAGGTCCAGAGCCCAATGTAGGGTTTGAGAATAACCTCACCCTGGCCCCTTGTAACATTTTCCTTCTGTCTGAGGCTGCTGGATAACCTGATGAAGGCTGACGTAGAGACTTGAGCCGGAAACTGATGCACAGTAGTAACTGGAGCCGTCGTGTACCTGTCTGCAGTTTTTCAAAGCAATGTGCTCAAGATGGCACTCCGATGCACAGAAAAGAGTGTACCTCTTACAGAGGGTGAAACTATGTACACAGAATTGGCCATTGTATGCCAAATTGTGTCCCAAAGCTGGAAAGTTGCGTGTGGCATGCTTATGGCTGCAATACACTGTTTAAAAGTGGTGCATGCTTGGCCATGGCTGCAAAAAAAAAAATATATAAAGTTGTTGAGGTAGACACTTCCCACCCTATTGTGCCTAAGGCAGGGGCCTGGCGTCCAGGGCCTACCCCCAGGCTGGAGCCTGCAGGGGAAGGAGAAAAAAAAACCCTGGACTCACTACACCAGGGTATCAACACCTTCCCAGTAGATGGACCACTAGGTGAAATCTCTCGCTTTACCCACTTCAGAAGGGCATACACTCTTGTGCATGGAGAGGGTCTTCAGGAACTGGAACTACTGGGATTTTGATCTCCACTGTCTTGGACCTATAGAGCACTCTGGAGTTAGACACCACTTTCTACTGCTATAATGAGGATGAACGCCAAACTCAGTCCATTGCTTGGGGGGAGGGGCAACGTTACAGATTTCCCCCACGTCTTCCCTGAGGTGATACAGATCTGGAAGCTGCAATACTATTGACGCAATAATGTTGATGCAGCCAGGGGTGAGAAGGGATTTCTCCATGTGAAGAACTAAATTAGGACTTCAATCTTCCACCAGAATTGGAATCATAAGCAAGAAATGAGTGGGAGGCTATCCTAGCAACTTTGTTTTCCAGTGTCCTCACCTGAAAGTGAAAGCATATAACCTATCGTCAAGAATAAAAGGAGCCTATATCCTGTACTGCAAGCCCCCCCCCTGGAGTACATTATGTGCACAGCAGTAGAGTTGCTGGCATTGTGCCCAACTGGCACATGTGCAGTAGGGAGCCTTTGATGCTGTGTCTATATATATATATATATATATATATATATATATATTATATATATAATTCTTTCTGTGCTTCCCCCAGCCTGAAGCCTAATTTATCGGTGTTCCACAGCACTGGGTATTGCCCCTCTCAAACCCTTTATGTACATTCTATGCTTTTAGAGCCCTCCGGCATTGACTGTTCATTCACAATGGTAAAAATTAAATTAAATTCGCGCCAGGGCTGTGGTAGCCATCTGCTGTGGCAGAGGGTGTGAGCTGTTCAACCTGTAATTAACTCCATACCTACAGAATGTTTCAGAACAGGACAAAGTGCCTACAGAATGTTTCAGAACAGGACAAAGTGCTATATGCACTTGGTTCCTGAAAGAATTTCATAAAGCTTTCAAAGATCTGGTGATATTTCAAGGTAAGACTCCAGCAAAAAAGTACTAGTTACTTACCGGTAACTGTCTTTCTGGGAAATCTTCCAGGACGGCACACCTGAGAGATGAGAGGCTCCTCCCCACAGGAAACACAATCAATCAACAGCTGTTTTAAGTCCACACCCTTCCCCCTGATCCTCAGTTTGTAGAGAAGTAACTCCTGAACCTGGTTCACAAGGGAAATCATTCCTCATAGGCACTCACCTTCTAGTGTTCTAAAATTTTCCCTCCTCCAACGGGTGGGAAGTAGGCCTGCCGTCCTGGAAGATTTCCCAGAAAGACAGTTACCGGTAAGTAACTAGTACTTTTCTCAAGTCATCTTCCAGGAACGGCACACCTGAGAGGATAATCAAGTACCTCAGGCCTACCTTAGGGTGGGACCACTGCAAGACTCTTGGCGAACCTCGGTTCTGCAGTAAGCTTTACCTTTACTCCATATGCTTGATGAAGGTATCTTAGCTGGATCATGCGGCTGATCTGCCGGTCTACTCCACCGGTGTCCCTGCCTTCTCTGTTTCGGATGCAGGATCTAGGTAGAGTGGGCTCTTAAAGATGGAATCAGAAAACATGTTAAACTTGTAGGTTATCAATGTTGCCTGTCACACATCTACCAACAATGGCCTATTCTGCCTATAGGTGCTGTTTAGAACCACTAAAAAGATTAATCGGAGACCTGTGTTGTAAGACAAGGACACTACATTGATCCATAAGGGGGCCTGTCTTAACACAACCCTGTCCAGGGAAATAAAACTGCCAAAAAAGGGGGGCCCCTGACAGACAACCCCTTTTTGTTCATTTTTAGCTTTACGTCAGCAAAGACTGAAGGGAAACCTACTTAAGGGAAATAGATTAACAAAAACTTAATCCCTGGGTTTAAGGCATGCCCAATCTATAGTTTTACTTACGCCTGAGAGCCTACTCAGGAGATTAACATCTATAGCAGGAGAAGAACACTCATATTGCTACATCTAGTTTTGCTAGAAGGGCAAAATGAAGGCCATGCACAGAGCTGTAACCTATTTGGTCGGGTATACATGTTTATACTTCATCTTCAGGCCATAAAACTCCTCTGAACCGAACTTCCCAAGTTCTTATTAAACAGGGCGATTCATTATCGCCTTCCTCCAGTGACCCATAACTCTACTGGGCTTCAACCCTAGGAAATGGCTCTGGCATCCCTGAATGTAAGGGGTCGAGGCTTTCTGACATGTGACATCTGCACCAGAACTCCTGGCCCTTTCACGGAAGAGAAGGCTGAAATACAAAAAGGTGATACATGTATTATTAATATCACAAATAAAAAAAAATCATAGATTGTGGACATAGCACAATAGATTTAGACAGAAAGGACACAAGCATAGACATCAATGTTGTGTATCTGAGTGTGACTAGCTAAACCAAAATATCAAATATGGGAAGAGACCCAAATCTGAACCTCACAGTCTGGTTTTCTGATGTGCGGCCAATATGTAAGCATTAAGACACAAACACACCTTAAATGCTGCGCATTTCTCAAGTGCAGCTAGCTAGGTCATAACTGGTAAATACAGAAAGGACGGGAACCCCCTTTTACAGTGGTGTTTTACTGATGTATAGCAAAACAAGGCTATAAAGAGAAGACAGAAAGACCCAAACTTCTATGTTGCGTATTTATGACGAACCACCAAGTACAGTTATAAGACAATTCTTCCTGTTATGCAGTTCTGTAGTGCAGTTACATAGAACCAACAGAGAAAGAACACAAGCAACCTACAGCATTGTGTTTTTCTGAAGTGCCATAAGGTAAGGCAATATGAAACAGAAAGCACCAACAAGCTTCAATGTTGAGTACTTCTGCTGTGCAGCAACATAAAAAACAAACAAACAACAGACAGCCTTTACAGCTGCGATCTTTCTGGTCTACTGCAAAATAAGGCAATAACTCCACAATGAGTATTCCTGCAGCATTGCAAAACCTGAACCAGAAGGGACAGATAAGCTTAGGGTTCCCACACCCGTGCGACCCAACCTGCCACTTGGGACTGCAAGACGCATGAGAAGTCATACTATGGCTTCCAAAGGGTATCATTCGTGACTGTGCGACTCCAGGTCGCAGCGTATCCAGCAGTCCCTGCTTACGGAACCACAGACCTCAAGATTACACAGGTCGCAGGAAAAGCAGTTTTCGGGTCGAACAAACAAGGGGTCCCCATGCTGTGGCTCCCTGGAGGAGTGCAGCCAACAACCCCCTACTGTGTATACCTAAGAAACAGCAAGGAAGATCAATGAGAAACACCACTTACTGCTGTGCCTTTCTGATATACGGACGATAAGTCAGTAAATATAGGACATACAGGACACAAACAATGTTCAATCTTTGTGTAGGTCTGATGTGTAGCATATACCAATACTGAGCAGAGATGTCATTACCCTCAATGTGTCTCCCTGCTGAGCAGCAAAAACAAATCAGAAAAAGACAAACAACCTTCACTGTTGTGTCCTTTCTGATATGCAGCCAATAAGGCAGTAAACCTTCAATTTTCTATGTGTCTGATGTGCAACAACAATCTTGAATAGAGATAGCACATCCATATTCAAGTGATTTGGCATGTGACTCAACATGTCAAATCGCATGCCTAAAATTGGCAGCCATTGCCGTTAATAGCACTGTCTGAATCAGCCCGGGCCACTTTGCGGTGCTGCACTGATTACCAATGGCAGTATGTGTACTACCCCTGGCACAGGTTCAATTTTGTATTTTCCAACAAAATCAGGACCATCCGTCATCACTGCTGCCTATCTGATAAGCAACCAATAAGGCAGTAATACAGGACCCACAGACAGACCTCAATCTTGTATATGTCTGATGTGCAATAATATAACAGTTCTGAATAGAGATAGCACATCCATATTGAAGTGATTTGGCATGCAACTCAACATGTCAAAGTCGCATGCCTAAAATCGGCAGCCATTGCTGTTAATAGCGCTGTCTGAATCAGCAGGTCACTTTGTGGTGCTGCACCGATTACAAATGGCAGTATGTGTACTACCCATGGCACAGGTTCAATTTGTATTTTCCAACAAAATCAGGACCATTCATCTTCACTGCTACCTTTCTGATAAGCAACCAATAAGGCAGTAATACAGGACCCACAGACAAACTTCAATCGTGTATATCTCTAATGTGCAACAATCTAACAATTCTGAATAGAGATAGCACATCCATATTGAAGCGATTTGGCAGCTATTGCCGTTAATAGCACTGTCTGAATCAGCACGAAGCCACCTTGTGGTGCCGTACCGATTACCAAAGGCAGTATACGTACTACCCCTGCCATCAATCTTTCCTGCTGCCTTTCTGATAAGCAACCAATAAGGCAGTAATACAGGACACAAAAACCCCACAGACAGACCCCAATCTTGTGTAGGTCTGATGTGCAGCAATATAACAATTATGAGCAGAAATGTCATCACCAGACTCAATGATGTGCGTTTCTGGCGTGCGGCACAAAACCAGAAAGTACAGACCACCTTCCCTGTTGTATTTTCTGATCTGTAGCCAAACAAAGCAGTACCTTTAGGATATAAAGGACACCCAACAAGCTTCAGCAGAGATGTCACAAATCTCAATGTGTACTTTAGTTGTGCCACCAAACACCCCAGCAAGGACAAACCTTCACTACTGAGGTCTACTGGTGAGCAGCCAAGAAGGAGTCATGGTGTATCCCTTTATGAAATAACCAAACAGGAGCAAATTATTTCATAGGCATAGCCTGGGCTGTAGATACTAATCCTTCAACACCAGTGAAGGAACCAATCCTAAAATGGTTGGACACCTTACTATAGTAGCTGTTGTCCTACCTTACCTCCGTAGATTGAGCAAACGCTAGCCAGCTCATACACGGGTGGGGCTGATCAGTAACTAAAGTCTCAATGAGCCCAGCCCTAGAGACCAATATAAGACCTCTAAAAAGGGTGGTTACCAATTTAGCCTGGAGGTAAATAGCCACCTGCAGCCCTTAAAGAAGCAATCATATAGCCATCTAGCTTTTGCATATGTTTGCACAGAAAATCCTTAATCAAAGGATATAGGAAAAACGATTTATGGTAAATCGCTTTTAGATCTGTCACTGAGTGGACTGTAGCCCAAACCAACAAAAAGGTTTTTCTTACCCCCTGCATTAAAATATAACCACAATGTAAGAGTGGAGTGGGAGGCTGGAGCTTATGAAAAGTTACCCATAGCAAGCAACCCCCAAAAGCAGGTTCTGTCACAAGGGAACCCCTACTGTGCCACACAGAAGCTTGGTCCCTGCCACATTGTTGAAAGTTAGGTCAGCTTTTAAGCATCTTGGAGCAACTTTAAGCAGATTCCTAGCAGCTGGGCTAATAGGGCCAGATAACCTAGTGCACCTGCTGAGCAAGGGAGCTTACTCCTGAATCCTTCAACCATTGCACCATTAATAACTTGTTCAGTGGTATACCTGGCCAGTAAGGAACTCTTTGTTCTACCAGGTCACCCTCTTTGCTGTATTCACCCCTACTAATGTACCACAACCGGGTATGTAGGGAGAGGCTGGCAACCTACTGTTGTGATAACCACAGTGTCTCTGCTATAAGAGGAAGCTGTGGCTGGTGGTTTTTAGCAGTAGCTTCTGGGCTATTTTGTTATGGAGACCCCAGGTCCTGCACCACTCAGTAAATACAGGGGGAAGGGGAAAAAATGCCTTACCTACCTCTTTCCCATCTGAGGTGGTTTAGGCACACTCGCTCCTCTGCACCACTTGTCCACCATACAGCATCTCTGATGTAGGAGGGAGCTGTGGCTGGTGTCTTTAGCAAAAGCTTCTGGGCTATTTGAATCCAGACCCCAGGGGAGATTATCTCAAATGCCCAGAAACCATCTGGCTGGGATTGGGGATTTTTGACTCACCGTTGTCGTCTTCCCCTTTTTCCACAGCCAACGGGCTTGCTTTTCCATCCTTATGGTCCACACGCAAGGAGGATAGCCACCAAAGTGCCCCCCCCCCACAACTGCTGTCCCTTTAGGGAGCTGCAAGGTTAGGCTGTGTCCTGCTCTGTCCAGTCAGTATATACACATGGGGGGGGCAATGCCATACGTTCCTCATTCCCATGAGGTGGTTTAGGCAGACATTCACCATAGTAAACTGGTGCCTCCTCGAAAGGAGGATGTGGGCGCCTGCTCCTGCTGACTCTCAGCCTTCCCTTCTGGGTAAGAACGCGGGTCGTTCAGGCGGTGCCCTCCCCAGCAGCCCACGCGAGCTACCAGGGACCCAGGAGTCAGGGGATACGATCCCCCTGGAAAGAACCGATGGCCAGCACCCCCGTCTGAAAGGACTTCCGGACAGGTAAGGGGGGGGGGGGGGGGGGGAGACAGGATAAAGGCCCCTGAAGTTCTGGGGACACCACTGTACCCAGGGGCCTTCAGCTCTCAGGGGGGCTTTCCCAGTTTCTGCTGCCCCCCCCTGAGGAAAGGATAGGGGAACCCCCCGGGAAGGATAAATATATCCCGCCAGACCCAGAGGCTTCCCAGGCATTTGGTCCGGCTCCCAGGGGGAGACCACCAGCCCCAGGCTTCGGTCATTTGGAAAAAAAAAACAGTTTCGCCGTGTAGGGAGAAACACAATCAAAAACTGAGGATCAGGGGGAAGGGTGTGGACTTAAAACAGCTGTTGATTGATTGTGTTTCCTGTGGGGAGGAGCCTCTCATCTCTAAGGTGTGCCGTCCTGGAAGATGACTTGAGAAATAGTGGTTTCAAGCTTTGGATAGAGTAGGGAAGTATTAGTACCTTTGTCACATTGTTGCCGCTTGTGTCATCATTGGGGAGATTTCCCCTCACACCAATGAGGATTCAGAGCAGTAAACACTTTATCCAGGAAAGAAGGGTCAGAACATCTGTCAGGTTTTTACTGATCCATGTAAAAGTTAAGTCAGGAAGCAAAGGGAAATCTGCCCAGGTAACACAAGTAATAAAGTACTATTTGTTCATTCCCTGTTGGGAGAGCTGTGCAATACCCACACAGACTGTACCAATTTAAAAACAGCAGAAAGCATGTTCGGTATCCAAATTTTTTTTTATTTAAGGCTTATTACAAAGAGACTCAGTAAGACAACTGATTTTTTTTTTATTGCAAATAAAATGGCATACATATGCTGACATCTACAGAATCTCATGAAAATATGCTCCAGGGTTTTGCTCCAGAGGTGACTTGTCATAACTACCAATGGCATGACTATAACAGATGTCCGTTGATACATGGGTTAGGTAACCCGTGACGGCCAGACAACCCTAGCAGATAACAATCTAATTGCTGCTACCACTACAGAGTAATGTTAAAAGGTGGCAGCCAGGATATATTTATATAAAAAAAAAAAAATTTAAAAAAAGGACCGCTACACATACATGATAGTAAGGCATGTGCCTTACTATCATGTATATGTAGCGGTCTTTTCTATCCTGGCTGCCACCTTTAACATCACTCAGTAGTGGTAGCAGCAATTAGATTGTTCTGACCGTCACAGGTTACCTAACCCATGTATCAACAGACATCTGTTATAGTTCACATGAACTTGTTACTGAATACTTTGCCTTCCGCTGCTGTGGAGAAATCAAACTTAAATTAAAAAGGAAGTGGCTGTGAAGTATTTAATGTTGAATTAAACTGCATTGTACACTACCATGTTCAAATCAATATTTTTTTGTTCAGGAGGGTTGAAGGGAGGGGGGGGGTTTGGGGGGAGAAAAAAAAACCCCACAAACACCCTCACAGGTTCCCACATCCCCACATGTGATGTGGATGCAGGGATCTCTTCCACAGCACTATTGCATTCTGACAGTGGGGGACCTTAAACCCCCCCCCCCCCCCAGAATACACAACTGCTTGTTTTCCAGCAGGACCATTCGTCAGAAGCCAGGTCATTTAGACTGGCTTCTGTTGAACAGACAGCAGTACACACAGAGCAAAATTAGTCTGGTTCCTGCTGAACCGGACTATTTTCAGTCCATGTATACCCTGCTTTAGCCCACATTCACACTAGTATGAACAGACATCGCATGTGATTCACACCCACACTGCAGGGCCAGTGCAATGCAAGTTCAGCCACACAGTTGCATGGCTGAATCGCATTGGATGCACACGAAAATAGTGCAGGGAATTTGTCCCGCACTGGAATCAGATCACATGGGTGTTCTCACCTATGCAGTCCGAGTTCACAGTTTGCACTGCGATCTGTGAACCGATCTGGGGGTGCCATTAACATTGTATTGACACCCACAGCGATTCACAGAGGGCAGTGTGACCTGCCTGTGGGAAAGATGCGATGCGGGAGCTGGCACTGTAATCACGCCGGTTCCCGCATCGCGCATATGTGAACCTAGGCTCAGTGTGGTCCCCCCCCATTCACCTCTGCCACAATGCGATATCAGGCAGTTTACAGTCTTCTTTCTACTAGCTTCACTGTGTACAAGACTCCAGCTAGTATCCTTGATTCCAGAAAAGGTCAGTAAATAAGTCACCGCTATAGCAAAGCCCTAAAGCCATCAAGACTGGCTACAAAACAGACATATGTTTGTTAGATAGACAATGGAGTGTGGTAGTCTGTATAGCACTTTAAGTTAAATGAATAGGGCCTCCAGCAGATGAAAACGTAACTGACCAACAAGTATTTAACAATGAACAGATATACAGAAACATTAGATCAGAAACAAATGCTTTATAACCCTATATTACCAGTGTAATTTCTATACTGTTTATTCCTAATTCTGAAGCTATGTACACCCTTTTCCAAATGTATAATATACAGTTATAGATCGATTTTCTACTAAATCTCATTTTAAAAACAAATCAGTGAAGATAAGAGACCAGATACAGACCAAAAGTGCCCGCTGACTAATAATGAAAACATCCAGCAATTCCTTCTCCACTCCTGTGATCCTTTTTCAGCTGTCAGCAGGTTAAAGTATGCTGTCGGCTGACGTAATTCGGCCGGTCCAGACTCTGGAGAGATCCTGACTGTAATGTTGGGATCTGCCCAGATTCCCGACTGGCAGCTGGCTCAGCCTCTTAGCGCACTGCCCAGCGTGTGCTGAAGGTGTAAAGCAGAGAGCCGACGACTGACAGTCACCAGATCTCTGAAGACTGAGAACCGAGCAATCAGCGGTCTTTGATCACGCAGTTCAGTCCTAGAGGTGGCAGGGGACAGATGCAGCATCCACCTAGGCAAGTATGTGTGTTTGTCGTTTTTCATCCCGCGTTTCTTTGAATATTAGTTTTAGTACCAGTATAGCTGCCTACTCCATTTAGAAAATGCGGTAAGCCTCCCTAATAGTGAACTTGGTCCTAATTGATGCAGTTCATCCTTATGGTAAAAGGAGATCTGGAAGCTTAGCATTAAAGTGGAAGTCTGGTCAAAACCCAAGCTTAAACCTACTCTAACCACCCTGTAGAGGAAAGGTGTGTATACCTAAAAACTAAGTGTGCTGTGGTCTAGTCATGTGATTGGCTCCCAGCACCAGCTTCAGGAGAGAAGAGGGACAGCATATGCCCCATAGCAAGTCTATGGGTGACATCACCACCAAGGCTCTGCAACCATTGTAGTTGCTCTCTGCTTCCCTGAAGCCACCCTCTGGAAGATCACATGACTGGAGTGCCCTCAGATTAAGCAAGTGTACATGTCTTTCCTTTACAGGAGTTGTAGTTAGTATAGGGCTTAGAATGGGGATGGGAGTTGGTTTACGCTTAGTTAGGTTTTGATCAGACTTCTATCTTAAGTCCAGGAAACTTAGCTGCTTTTCTACAGAGGATTGAATCCTTAAGACTCAATTGTCAGGAAACCAAAAGGATCCACCAAAAATATGCAAATTATGATCCCACATGCACACACTTGTGCCAATCTCGTGAATGCAATAGGCTAACTGGCAAATAATTGAAGTCCATTTATTTGAATTCTCATCCCCCAGCAGTATAAGATGGCAGCCATCTGGACCTGTTAGATGATCATTGTCATATTCATCATAAATTGGCTACAAGCATAAGGATTCAGTCTGCTGCAGCCCATCCATTACAAGACCAAATCACTTCATTGCTGGAGCACTGGTAATTTCTAGGCAATGTCAGCTAGGCTTACAAAGTAGAAAAACAATTCTAACATGACAGCCTTGCCACAGAAGTGGACAAAATGTGCCATGTAAATGTGTCTCACTATAGAAGTGGACAAAATGCAAAATGTAAAATGTCTAAGTTCTAAGGGGTGGGCACTTTGGATTTCAGCTTAGATGATGGCTGGCATAAAAATGGCCAGTCTAACATTGCCCTCACCATAAGAAAGGGTTTGCCAATAGACAACAAATAAAGTATCTTAAAACATACCTAGGCGGTGCAATAAAAAGTATTTCTGCCGCTTTTTCCCCGTGGCTTACTGTTATGAAAGGCCATTCCACCTCTGATTAGACCCAGGTACAGCATCCAAAGCCATAAGAAGCTGGATTGATCTTTTATTATTAAAAAAAACCCAACAGAAAGTACTTTAATAGGCCACACAATCTGATTTAAACAAACCGTTTAATACAGTTGCAAAATTGAATCAACATAAAAAGAAACTTTCTGGAATAAAAGTACCCACAGGAAAATGCCCTGTTTGATAAAATAAAAATAGTTTACAAATGGTAAAAACAACCCACAGAAGGGAGACCTCTTTCTAGTAATATTTATTTTCTGATTAAATGACAGTCTCCTCTCAGTTATTGTAGAATGTTGGAAACACGTCCTTGGAGTGACACAAATGTTAAGAAAGATACAATAACCTTGTGCTAAAATCTGTGTTTGAGGCATGGAGTGTTACAGCCCTTTGGAGTGGCTTCATCTACAGAGTGTAGGCATTGTTCATCAGACATTCTTTGTCATCAATGGGGTTCCACATTGCTCGCATGTCAGCGTTGTGCTGATTCTTCTTGGACATCTTCACAAAGAACGTGATCATAACGCCCAACAGAGTGGCGGCCATTACTGCAAGAAGGATTGGCAATACCACAGCTGTAGAACAAATGTATAGGGTTAGTAAATGAACCAGTAACTGATATATGTTTTGAGTTAAAGAGGACCTGACATTTTAACAGCCAAAAATCACACAGCACTTTGTATTCTGGTGAAGCCATACAGTTCTTGTCATTCCTATCTGCGGTCATCCCACTTATAATTTTTATCCTTCTCTGGCCTTGGCAGTTTTCACACGTACTCATAAAAACCACACAGTACAGACAACATTTTACAGAATTCTCCCCTTCAAAAAAGGAAATATTCAGATCCACAGTGCCCACAGCATTAAAAATCTGAAATTCATTACTTTCTTCATTCTTCTACAATACATACAGTGTGTGTGTAGTAATTTAGGATAAAACACTTGGCTCCTGAAGGGAATTCCAAGATATCATATCAGTAGCTGTAATACAATACCAAGTAACCACATATCCTAAAGTAGATTTAGTTCATAAATAAGGGTGCTTACACTACATAGTGGTATGTTTACCGCCAAGCATATCTATTGTCTTGATCCATCTGCATAGAAGTATGAATCTATAGACATTCATATGGTCCTGTATACACACACACACACATTATGAACCAGGGAAATCAGGTCTGGACTTACTCCTGACCTACTGTATGTTAGATGCTAAATAAAATGTGCATACAATATTCAAACATGTACAGAGCAAAGAGGCTGTATTGTGACATTGAAAGATTACATCCTATAATATAAAATTCAGTGAAAATTCATATTTGAGCCATGGAAACTATACATGCAAAAAGGCCAAAGGACATGCAATAAAAAAATAGAAAAAAAGTTCCCGTGCTTTTATCAAAGATGGGTGATCAGACCCTCCTGGGCAAACCACGATATTGTGTGCAACTTCCACCAATCCGTGCTAAACCACCACCTTCCAAAATGGACACTCAGAGATCAATATCAAAAAAGCCTTGTTTAAGCCTGGATCAGCCACTTCTCAGAGTATATTAGAGTATGCCTGGGGTTTCCCAACCAGTAAGTCAGTGATCACTGCTTGGTGTTTCCACTTTAAGGGAATCTTAGGAACTCATAGGAAACAAGCGGCCATCATTGCGCAGCATTCTTGTGCTTTTATTCAATAAAAAGGTTTAAAAAGTATTGCACTCACATGATATAGTGCCTCTAGACCGGCACTGAATCCCTCCAGCGATCTGTTTAGGGCTTGTATTTCACTGTTCTGTCTATGGGAATCAGCGTGCGGTGCAAGCCTCGTTCTCGTGCAGGTTCAGGACAGGAGGCGACGTCGGCGTTACCCAGAAGCCACTACGCGTTTTGCATCCAATCATGTGTCTTCAGGAAGCTTGAAGCATGATTGGATGCAAAAGAGGCTTCTGGGCAACGCCGACGTCATGTCCCTGACCCGCACGAGATTCAGGCTTGCAACACACGCCAGTTCCCATATAGACAGAACGGCGAAATACAAGCCCTAAACAGATCGCTGGAGGGACTCAGTGCCGGTCTAGAGGCACTATAACATGCGAGTGCAAACCTTTTTAAACATTTTATTGAATAAAAGCACAAGAATGTTGCGCAATGATGGCAGTTTCCGATGAGTTCCTAAGATTCCCTTAAAGTGGAAACACCAAGGAGTAATCGCTGACTTAGCAGTTGGGAAACCCCAGGCATACACCAATATACTCTGATGAGGAGTGGCTATTCCAGGCTCAAACAAGGCTTTTTTGATATTGATCTCTGGCGAGTGTCCATTTTGGAAGGTGGTGGTTTAGCACGGATTGGTGGAAGTTATACACAGTATCGTGGTTTGCCCAGAAGGGTCTGATCACCCATCTTTGATAAAAGCATGGGAACTTTTATACATGTCCTTGGGACTTTTTGCATTTATAGTTTCCATGGCTCAAATATGAATTTTCACAGAATTTATATTATAGGACAGGGATATGCAACTAGCGGACCTCCAGCTGTTGCAAAACTACAAGTCCCATCATGCCTCTGTCTCTGGGTGTCATGCCCGTGGCTGTCAGAGTCTTGCTATGCCTCATGGGACTTGTAGTTCTGCAACAGCTGGAGGTCCACTAATTGAATATCGCTGTTATAGGATGTCACTGTCACAGGAATATAATTATTTGGTTAAGGGTTGGGCGCAGTCATCCACTAAAACACATTGTACATCCCTTACCATTATTTATAATATAATAATATTTAAAATAACACATTTAGTTAATTTATTCAATATATTTAATTTTGCGCCGGTGACACAATTTCACATGTGTTATGAGATTTACTAGTGAACTCATGCATATGTCCAGTTAGCATCTGACTCTGGGAATGAACTTAGAGAAACCTCTAAAAAAGGGGCAGAAATATTAAGGTCTCCATTGCTGGCTTGATTGAAGTACAGTTTGCCCTCATTCTTGCTTCACCATTTAGCAAGCCCTCAGCCTCAAGCTTGCACACAGGTCAAAGAAGGGGAAAAAAAAAAAAACCCCACAGATAACTTCAATGGCTGTATACCTGTGCTGGATGAGTAACCCACTAAACAGTAGAGCATGGATGGTAAAACTAGAGGCCACAGCTTTAAAAACCAAATTCACAATGCGATTTCAAACATTTCTAGCCTCACAGGTCTCCCTTAATTAGGGTTCAACGGTTTTAAAAAGGCCAATGCAAACTGTAGATCAGCAGAAGTCTGGGTGTGTATCAACTGTACATGTCTGAGTTGTTTAATAATCTTCAAACAAAAAAAAACCACACCACACACTTACAGGTTAATGGGCGATGGAAGAAATGATGATCTACGTTGCTGTCATCTTCTTCTGCAATACACAAGACAAGCAGTTGTATTACTCTCAGCTATAGGCATGAAGTGATTATGCTATAAAACAGATCACATATTCTGCAATACTCATTTGGCTTAAAAAGAGACACTCTTCCTCCCCCCCCCCCCCCCCCCCCCACCCACCCCTTCTGACACATTTCGCACTTTTCCTTCTGGGACACATCACAGGTCCCAGAAGGCTGCGGATCCATTCACAAACAGCAACACAAATCGCACATGCACACTGGGTTAACATGTCGAAGACCAACAATCCTATTTGTTCATTTGTCCATTTTTGGCCCTGCATCTGTAAGAATCTTCAGAACACACAGCTTGCCACCTTTGAAATGATAAGTATTGAACATAATAAAAATATATATCTTTAACATTCCCTTTACCAATTACTGCATTGCTTATTCTATTACAGCCTCTCTTACAGGTAGCAGGCGATCCTACAGAGGGCCCAGCCAAGCTGACAAGACTGAAAAATTTACCTGATCGCCCATGACACATCTTCATACAATCAGCCTCTGAAAGGTAGTTATTTTCTTTAGGTTTGCAGCCTCCATAGATAAATGTTTTACAAGCCATATGTTCGGGGTCATAGTAGTATCTCGTGAAGGAAGCACGGCAATTGCCAGTTGAAGGAGGTGCAGCACAGTAATCTGTGGGTAGGTAAAAGTTTATTAGAGTCAGGACAAGGGTAATTTCCACCTCCAATAGTTTTAGCCCAATACAGAAATTATTCACAATGCCCGATGAGAATGGCCAAAGTAAAATAAAAACCCCACTTTAATAAATCCATTACTAAACAGAGAACCCCACATCCCGTAGTAAAAAGGAATAAACTTCATAACAGTTGTTGCTGCAGTCCCTGTTTTATTCAAAAAGATGGATCCATACATTTATTCCAAATGGAGTGCACAGTTGTCCATAGCAAACAGGGACTTTGTTTTGAATGTGTAGCAGCACTGGGCCCAGCAAGGACTATTCTGAAAAGCTGCGTACACCATGAATGGGATCGATTGTAGTTTTCACGGAAGGTAACTTCTGCTTTTAAAGGACAGGTTGAAGTAAACCTCTGCTTGTCCAGTTGCATGTACTCGTCTACCTTTTCTTTCCCCAACCACTTTGTTTGGTCAGTGTGTGCCAAGAGAGGAAGCACCATGTGACCCATAAACTGAGACTTGGACCTTACAGAGAACAGAGGAGTCTATCCCACACACTAGTCCTGTGAAAATGAAATAATCAGTCTCCGCTCAGAGCTATCATGCACAAGTCTGATTTTGATCAAGCAATGAAAGCGGGTGGGACTCCTTGGTGAAAAGGCATCTTTAAATAATCATGTTACATTTTCTAATATTACATTTGTTATCTGTAGCGGTCATTATTTAGATTAAAATGTTACACCTACAAAGGGTTTGTGTGATCTCTCAGAGCACATCTGGTAAAGAACACACAAGATAATATAGGAGATTAAAAAAAAAAAAAAAAAAAAAAAAAAGGGAAGAGGAGGGGAGGAGGAGTAACACTCAATAACCGTAAAGTGAACCACAAGATGTCAGGCACCACAAGTACTTTCAATCATACCAACAACTTATTGCCTGCGTTTCCACCAATCCTGCCCTAAACAATACACCACGTATAATATCCCTGCTGTGTTTTGCACCCACTAAACCAATCAGTGCAACATGCCCTCAAGCAGCAGAAATAACAAACCTTTGAAGTTTCCAACTTTGGGGGACTTTACCTCAGCAGGTTCTGGCATTTTAACTGCAAATAGGAAGAAAGGGTATTAAGTGGATGGGCAATGGTTAATAGCACAGGACAGTAGAAGTGATATGGTGCCTTGCGAAAAGTATTAACCCCTTTGGTGTTTGTTTTGTTGCATTATAACCTGAATTTTTTTTTTTCTCCTCTCGTTCAAATGTTTTATTGGAAGATGCAGAATACAGATTCAAAATTTCAATATAATTTGCAATAAAGAGATGGTTACAAAAAACAGTCTACAATCTTCCTCATATGTAAAACTAGCATAGTACAACCTTCAGGATTGCATAATAATATAAAATATATCTTAAGAGGCGAGCCTTTAGGTAGAGAAGGTTGTAGTCTATGACAATGTAAGGTAAACAGTATAGTACAACTTCAAGTAAACTATACAAAAAGGGACGTAGTCTATAACGAGTCAGAAAATGAGCTTGGTTTGGGGTATTAGGGTAGGTCTACAAGCTTTTCCCCAGTGCCAAGTTAAAGTAATGTCTCATGGAAATATCCTGTGTGATGTCCACAGTCTGTCCCAGGTGTCCCTAAAAGAGGAAAAGTAATAAGAGAAGCAGGGGGGGGGGGGTGTTCTCAAGCTATGCAAGTCAGGGGACCAATTAGGCCACAGAGAAGGTGAGAAACGAAAGTTAAGAGTGAGAAAGGTGGGTTAAAGAGGAGCAAAAGAAGATGGAGGGTAAGGGAAAGTCACAGGGGAAAGGGGCATCCCTAGAGAGGACTGTAGCCAGGAGAACCAGCAGTGACAGGTTATTTAGGATGGAGGGGTGTAGTTCCACCCTTAAGGTAGTAAAAAAGTGTTAGAGGCCTGAGGAGGTATGCAATGACTGATCCATGGTTTCCAGAGCTTTTCAAATTTGGACACCATCGAGCATGACCACTTCAGCTTTGGTGTGGATAATTGCTTGCGTGACCCTCTGTTTCACTGTTAGGGTACATAGTGAGGTGGATTTTCACGCTTTTGCTATAGTTTGTTTTGCTGCTGTGGTAATGAAGAAGAGTTATGCCGCGTACACACAATCGGAAATTCGGCCAGCAAAAGATTCAGAGCACATTCTCAATTTTTCAGTCGGAAAAAGTTCCCATCCAAAAACGCGATAGTCTGTAGCAATTCCGACAAGCAAAATTCCTACGCATGCTCGGAAACAATTTGACGCATGCTCGGAAGCATTGAACTTCATTTTCTCGGCTTGTCGTAGTGTTGTGCGTCACCGCGTTCTTGACGGTTGAAAGTTCGGGCGAACTTTGTGTGACCATGTGTATGCAAGGCAAGCTTGAGCAGAATCCCGTCGGAAAAGCCATCATATCTTTTTCCGACCAAATCCTGTATATGTGGCATAAGAGTTAGAACTGACTGAAGTGCATTAGAGCCAGTGGTTTGATATTCAGGAGTGCTACTGCTGGGTCTGGTGGTAAGGTAGTATTAAACATGGTTGAAAGGATGCCAAAAACATCCGAATAAAAAAGGTGCAGGCTGTGGGGCACTCCCACCAAAATGTGGACATGTGTGTCTGGTGTGTTACAGCCTCAGCAGTGTGAGGGGTATTGGGGGGAGGAATTTAGAGATCCTGGTGGGGACCCAGGTGCCAGCTGGTGAGCACCTTAGTTGGTTTCAAGAGCCACGATGTTTGGTGATGCAGACTTGTGCCCAGTCAGCTGGGTCTAGCTTAAGGTTGTTCTCCCATTTGTTTGTGTAGGTCGGTGGGGAAGATGTGTGTGATAATAGCTGAGTGCATAAGTCAGAGATAAGTCTGTGTGGATCAGATTTACATGCGCGTTCAAAAAGGTAGAAAACCCTGGGTTTGTAGAGTTAGGCGGCATGTTTTTGGCCAGGAAATGTTTGATCTGCAGATATCTAAAAGTTTCTGTTGCTGGAAGATTATGTGATTCGCGAAGTGTGGGAAAGGGAGCGATTGATGTGGGAGGTGAAGAAGTGATGGGCACACATTCTGCATTTGACCAAGCAGAGAAGGAGGTCAAAGAGGACCAGGCTTGGTAAAAAAAGGAGGGATTACGGAGGAGGGAAGAGGAGTGGATTGGAGGCCAAAGCGCATTTTAAGCCTGTCCCATATGGATAGGCTATGTTTAGTGATGGGATTGGTGACCGACCGACACTGCAGGTGCTAGCCATAGAAGATTTGCTGTGGAGAGGGGGTCACAGTCGACCGATTCTAGTGCTACCCATAGTGGCGTGATACTTGGGCTGCTGAGCGGCATAGTAGTATTTTGTAAAGTTGGGTACACTGAGCCCGCCACGGTTGCAAAGAGAGTATAAGGTTGGTTTAGGCAGAGGGGGTTTGAGTTTGCCCCAAATGAATAGTGAGGCCCTGCGTTGTAGGATGCGTAAGTAGTAGGATGGAACCTGTATTGGGAGAACCCTCAAGAGATATAGGATTTTGGGAAGGATAGACATTTTGTTCACTGTAATTCTGCCCATCCATGCCAAAGGTAGAGAAGACCAGTTTGTCATGAGGTTGGTAAGTTGTGTTAGCATGGGAGAATAGTTGGCAGTAAGCTTAATACCCAAGTAGGAGATAGGAGTGGTTGTCCAGGTAAACGAAAGGGTTTCACTTAGATGTGTCTGCAGGCTAGGCAAAAGGGAGAGGTTTAAGGCTTTAGATTTTTGTGCGTTGATAAGGCCAGACAAGTTGAGAGCGAAAATAAGAGGTGAAATGAGGAATATCAGGACATCAGCAAATAATCAAAGTTTATGCTGCTGGCCTCCTAATTCTAGACCTTGTATGTTAGGGTTGGAGCAGATGAGCAAGGCTAGGGGTTTGATTACAAGGGCAAAAAAGTGGGGAGAGAGGACAGCCTTGACGGGTGCCCTTTTCTATACGAAAGGAGTCAGAATGGAAGCCTAAGAAGCACAGGCTTTTGGGTTTTGTTATAGGGCAGCAATACATTGCAGGAAATGTGTCCCGAACCCCCAACGATGTAGGATAGAGTTGAGGTAAGACCAGGATAACGAGTCAAACGCCTTGCGTATGTCAAGATGGCTGTACTCCAAGGTAACCCACCCAACGTGAAGGAACTGGGGCAGTTTTTCCTTAAAGAATGGTCAATAATTCCAGTGGCTAGATGTGCTAAACTAATAGAGACATCCCCTAAGACAGAGATTCTCAATCCTGTCCCCAAGTAACCCCAACAGGCCATGTTTGCAGGTTTTCCTTTATCTTGCACAAGTGCTTCAAACCAGACAGACAATGGCCTGGTATTTAGGACAGTCATTTTTTCTAGGAGAAAAGACCAAAACAAGGCCTGTTGGGGGTACTCGAGGACAGGGTTGAGAACCACTGCCCTAAGACTTGCAGTTGTAATTGCAGAAAATAGCAGCTGTACAAAGTGTTATTCTTTGGGAGGGGGGAGGATGGAAAAATTATGCATACTCAGGATTTCGTTTTTTTTGGTCTTAGTTTGAGTTACAATACAAAATATTTTGCACATTCAAAGTCATGGGCAAGTTGTGTGCATCACATTGTACAAAGCCCCAAAAAAATACATTTTAAATCCAGGCTGAATTGGCACAAAGAAACTAAGGGGTGAATACTTTCGCAAGGTACTGTATTCCAATTAATGAAAAAAAAAAAAAAAAAAAACACACAACTTGACTCACCACATTTGTCAACACACTCAGCTTCAGAATTGTGGTTGTTCTTACTGCCTCCACAACCACCGTAGATAAATCTGCGACAAGACTGCGAGTCAGAGTCAAAGTACCATCGGGTAAAAGCAGCTCGACAATTGCCAGTTACAGAGGGGCCTGAACACATTTCTACAGGGAAAGAAAAACTGCATACATAAGAGGTCTCAAAAATGGCAAATGAATGAAAAAAAAATAAATATGAAAATACCACCCAATTGACAATATTATGTAAAATGAAAGCATTTTGTGTGACATATCAGAACAGCATGACTGAACAGATGTGAGGAGACCGCATTGGACTAACCTGCAAGAGGAGCGTCGGCCACCAAGCGTTCAGGAGTGGGATTGATCTCAGCCTTGGTTGCTAAACAGAGGAGAAAAAAAAAAAAATTTAATTACATATACATACATAATGAAGATTAAATTGATTTCAAGGCTAGGGCTAAATTTAAGGCCGAAATTCCCATATGGGAGTGGATTTACCTTCAAAGTATCTTAGCAGTAGTAGAGTATTGTAAGGTGGCAGCCATCAATTAATGCAGTATTCCAGGGGTTAAAGCAAGCTCACAGCTATGAGCTCGGTGTGGCTTTTTAGAGCCTTCAGGTGATCACATTCACAGGGCTCTGTAGACAAGTTAAAGCAGAGCTCCACCCAAAAGAGGAAATTCCACTGGTCTGCACCCTACTCCCTCCACATTTCATTTTTTTTTTTTGCCGGTTGGTTACCTGGTTTTGACAGGTACCTGCTCGCACTTCTGGCTCAGATCACCACAGGCCTCCTTTCCCCTGCAGTCTTCTGGGACACATCACGGGTCCCAGAAGACTACAGGACCATTCACAAGTTGCAGCGCAATTTGCGCATTTGCAGTAGGAAACCAGCTTTCAAAGCCGCAAGGCTTCACCTCCTGTTTCCTTTCAGTATTTGTAGCTGCTGACTCTTAATCTTTTTGGGGGAGCCTGGAGCTCCTCTTTAAGTTGCAAGCATTTCTCTTTATTAACTGGAGTAAGCCAATACAGGGTATCACTTAATAGAACTATAGGCAAAATTATTATTTTAATTTGGAGTGGGGGGGGGGTGTTATAAATCTTGTCACTTTTTTTGCCATCTGTGTCCCATTGGGGAAATGTCCCTTCACTTCCTGTCTCATAGCCAAAACAGGAAGAAATCTCTGAAAATTAAGGGCCCCCCACTGGAACATTTCCCCCATATTATGGTTCTGTGGACAAACCAAAATTTAAAGTTTTTTTTTTTTTTTGAAAAGTATATGTCTGGGGAAAAAAAAAAAAAAAAAAAAAAAAAAAGAAGAAGGATGAGGTACTTCTCTGAAATGAATGCAAAATTCCATGCCAGTACAGGAAAATGTTAATCTGCTAGCTATGCATTCCTGACTTAGGCACAGTGTCTCTGTTGAACGAAATCCCAAGCAGTGGCATCAGCCCTGCCTAGTTCGATTTGCTGGATACAAATCACCTTCCCCACTCCATAACAGTGAGAGCTGTGCAGTGCTGTGAGCAAACAAAAGGTTAGGAGCTCACTGGATTTCTGGCAGTATCAGCAGGTACTTGCAGCAATTTTAGTGAAAGAAAACATGAGGAAATGTGAATTACAGAGAATTACAATGGGGTTTTTTGACCAGGAATGCACACAGAAAAACAGGTTCTAAATTCCTCTGAAACCTCCTTATAGTCAACAGTAAAATCAGAACGGTTTATAGTATAGATACAACCCAAAATTTCAGATGCCTTTATTATAACTTGCATATACAGCCTTTGTTTTTTTGGCCATCAGTGTATGATACAGTTCTGCCACATAAGTATTACTTCAACTACATTACAGGTACATGAATGGTTCACAGGTGGACTAAACACAATCCTCACCTTTTACACCTTTGCATTTTTCCATACACTCCTCCTCTCCTGCATGGTTGTTCAGGTTCACTGGGCAGCCTCCATACGTAAAGCTTGCACAGGTCTCGGTCTCCGCGTCATACCACCATCTTTTAAAATATGCCCGACATGGTCCAGTTTCACCTTTTGCAAGGCAGAAATCTAGAGTGTAGAATAAAAAAAAAAAAAAAAAAAAAAAGGTATATATATCATAAGATGCAATGCCAACCATTACAGATGTATATCATGAGTCACTGTGCACAAAACCAGCATTTCACTTTGTAGATGATCCAATTACAGTGCAAAAAAAAAAGTGCATGCACCTTTTTTGTGCGGGTGCAGTGCAATTTGAGCCATACAAAATAAATGAGCTCAAATCATACTGCAAAAGATCGCATGTGATTTAAACAGGAATGCAGTGCGATTTCCCTACACCACACCAGTGGGAACCTAGGCAATTCTCTCTCAGCATATAAACTGGCAATTAGATACACAGTGGGGACAATGAAGTGTAGCATGTAGTAGCCGACAATTGCACCATGCTCCAAGTTTGTGAAATCCACACATGCGGTGGTCATTAATCACATAAAATCAAGGGTAATTTTTAGAAGAGTTACACATCTTGCAAGCTAAACAGAGTGAGGTCAGAGAGGGGAGACAATCGTGATGGGGACAGGTTTTCCAACCTGTGTACTGTAGCCACTCATTTTCCCCTCAAAACTGGCCAACAGCATTGGCAGGCACATAATCGGACAGAAAATGGATGAAATCAAGCACCTGTCATCCCACGTCTATGAGTACTTAAAGGAGTTTCTATGCACTAAGATAAAAAAACCTGTGTGTAGCAGCCTCCCCAGCACCCCCTAATTACTTACCTGGACCTCTCTCTATCCAAAAGGGCCACGAGTGTCTTAGCCGTCCGGGACACTTCTGACAGACACAGCAGCAGTGCCATTGGCTCTAGCTGCCATCAGTTAGCCAATTAGGGAAGAGGGGGCGGGGCCAGGGCTCCATGTCTGAATGGACACAGGGAGCTGTGACTCAGCTCGGTGCCCCCATAGAAAGCTGCGGCTTTGGGGGTCATCCAAAAAGGAGGGGAGGGGCCAGGAGCAGCGAAGAGGGACCCGAGAAGAGGAGGATCCAGGCTGCTCTGTGCAAAACCATCTGCACAGAGGAGGCAAGTATAAATTTTTTTTTTTTTTTTTTTTTTTAAACAACAAAGAAGGAGACTTAAACCACTTTAAGTGGTTGTAAACCCAAGAAAAATAAAAATAAAAAAAAATCCTGCAAGACAAAGGCATAATGAGCTAGTATGCATAGCATACTAGCCCATTATGAATTACTTACCCAAGATCGAAGCCCCCGCAGCAATCCTCATACACCGCTCCAGCGGCCGACTTTGTTCACGGAGTTACTTCCGGGTATCGTGGGCTCCGGTGCTGTGATTGGCCGGAGCCGCGATGACGTCACTTCCGCGCAGGAGCCGCGGTAACGTGGCGTTGCTTCAGTGCTGATGACATCGGCACATGTAAATACAGGAATAGCTCCTAAACCGTTCAGGTTTAGGAGATATCCAGGGTAGCTACAGGTAAGCCTTATTATTATAGGCCTACCTGTAGCAAAAAGTGTGTTGTAAGGGTTTACAACCACTTTAAAGTGTGACTAAACCCAGGACCCTGCATTCACTATAACTGGCCTCCCACAGTACACAGAACATGGAAAGACAATTTTTGTAAATATAAACTGCTAAATACCTTTTCTCATCAGCAGTATATATCAGTCCTGTGACTTCTATCAGTATCTGGTTAAAGCTTGTAGGAGTTTTCATTCTCCTCTGACTGTCTTATGAGGCTGCAGGACCCCTGACCCTATGTCTGGACAGTGCCAATTGGCCCTGTGCTGATCACATGCACAAAAAAAAAAAAAAAAAAACACACAACACAGACAACCCCCCCCCCCCCCAACTGAGCATGTGCAGAGGGCTGCAGGTGTGCAATCTGTACCATCAGCAGATGGATTGGGGACAGTGGAAGGATTAACCCCATAGGTTCTACGGTAAGTATAAAAAGCATGCTTTACTGTATTTACAGAATGATTTTACTGTTGTGGGTTTAGAAACACCTTATAACCTCAAATTTATTTGCTTGGACAAAGGTTTTAGACTCTTAGTCGTTTAGGGTACAAAAAAAAAAAAAAAAAAAAAAGTTATATAAAATATGGCACAACAAAAACGTACAGATGGGAAATTGTGTCATACTTTCAAATATACATTATGAACATAAATAAGCACCATAGACAATACATGACAGTTTTAATCTAAAATGCCAAAGAAAATGACCTTGGTATTTATGATGCAAATAAATGTTCTGCTTCACTAGAGACTGGAATGTATACGGTACGTTGTTTAATCGTCAAAGGAAATATAAAATAGCTACAAAGTAACAGCAACACTTAAAGCAACTGTAGATTACTGTAAATTACACAAACAGGCCTGACAGGTTTACACTGTCCTAAAGAGATCATAACAATCAAGCTGGGAAAATCCAAGAAATTAATGCATTTGGGTCAGCAGGGGCCGATTGTTTCCACGGCTGTATAGTCTGCTCAGGTTTTAATCATTTCCTTTACACAACATGGCTTGATGATACCTACAGACATAAAACCGTGGTCATTCAGACTGCCACCTCAGCATGCACAAGCAACCCTGATACTAAGCATATCTTTGGGGAACAATAGTAAAAGTCTGGGAAAATCTACAGCAAACATTCCTGTTTTTCTCTGGAGATCAGTTAGCCGGGGGAAGACAGCACTGGTCAGGAACACAACACACAATCATAGGGCCAGTCACCAATCTGACAATTACGGCCTGGATTAGGCCTGTAGCAGTATGTCATTTTTGAGATTTGCTTAGTGTTAGTGAACTAGTTGGCTCATTGGGAACAATCCTGGAAGTACACGGTCTGCTTTACATTTAAAATGTGTATGAATAGAGAAGTTGACCGAAGGGCCTGGTATGTTCTTGGAGGGGGAACCCATGCCGGTTTTTTATTTAAAATTTGGCGTGGAGTTCCAAGATTCATACTAAACACAGTGCTGGTATTGGCGGGGATCCAAGTCGGATCCCGTTAATTGAAAGTCGGACGTATGTCCACTTCAAGTCACAGGGCAAAGTCGGATCCAAAGTAGGATGACTGTCATGTCTTACCAGTGTGAACCCGGCCTAAATCAATGATTTTCTATGAGAGCTGTCTTAACTTGCCCAACACAAGTCGGTCTGACTTTGAAAAAGGTTGCTGCACTACTTTGGTCCAACTTGGGTCCTACTTCAGCCCATTGAATATCATTGAAGTTGGACCAAAGTAGGATCCTTGTCCTAACCATCCGACTTGTGACATCCAACATGGCGATTGCAGCAGCAGTAAAAAAAGGAATTTGTGTCACTCTGGGATTGTTTTGATTGAGATAGTACAACTTGTCCTTTGACCAAAGTCAGAGCAACATCTTATTTTGTTCTTTCAAGTCAGATGGAAGGAGGATCGATGTAGGACCGATGTCGCAGGGCAAGGTAGGATGACGGTGGTACAACAGTCGTGTCGTACCAGTGTGAACCCAGCCTAAATGACTTATTCCGGCCCACCCACGATTCCTGCTGAACTGATGGAAATTTGACCCACCTGTGGCCCTGTTGGGATCATCCGAGTTGACAAAACTTTAAATCTATAACTCAGGAGCTAGATGGAAAATGGTCAGCTGAACAGTGACTGCAGCCAATCAGATGTAGTCATTGTTCAGGTATTCTGGCAGCTGTGGGAGCAGCAGCTGTCCAACTACAATAGCCAGTAAGAGAGATTCCAACATCCATAAAGCTATTAAACCTAAAAAAAAAGGTGTATGGCTGGCATTGCCTCATCCATGCATTTGAAAGCTGAATAGTAAAAGAATCAGGCTGCTTGCAGCACCCTGTGGAGGAGTTGCACAACCTAGAGAAAATGAACTTGGAGCAGAACTATGGCTGTTGCCCTCTGCAAACACAGAACTTTTCATTCTCACACTGAAACGAAACGGTTTCTTTGGAGACCATTACAGTTTTGTTTCAGTTTTGAAAGTTAAGACTTAGGCCTCATGCACACGAGACGCTGGTGCAAACTCTGCTGAACACGTTTTTAAAAGCTGAAACCGGCGTTTAGAAACATCCGTTTTGCCCGTTTGCATGCCGCGTTTAACCGCATTTGCATCTAGAAGCGTCTGTATCTCGGGGCCACTTGGTGCTAGGAACTCCAAATTCAGTGTGCTAACAGAGTGGAACTAGCACAACAACATAGCTTGGGGTTCCTAGCTCCAATTGGCCCCGAGATACGTGGCCCCAAAGTCGGGTCGCAAAATGTCAAGCACTTCTGCAGCAGAGAATGACATTTTCCGACCTGAATTTGGGGCCCCATATCTCTGGGTCACTTGGTGCAGGAACCCTAAATTTGGTTATGTTATAGTGTTAGTCCCACTGCATTAGCACACCAAACTTGGGGTTCCTAACACTAAGTGGCCTAGAGAAATTATATATTTTTTTTGCTTCTGGAAAAACGAGGTTAAACACAACTGCCTAAAAACGCCAAAAAACGAGACTGTGTACATGGACACATAGGATAACATTGAATGGGTTTGGGGGCAGTTGAAAAAAAAAAGCGTCCAACTGCCTCTGAACGTGCGTTTAACAGCATCTCGTGTGCATGAGGCCTTAGGGCTCCTTCACACAGACGTGTACGGAGCCCGCTCTGCTCAGCAGGGGGATCGCTCCGTCGATCCCCGCTGAGCAGGAAGATGAGAGGTCCATCGCTGCACACTGCTCTCCTCTATGGGGGAATCGGATGAGGACGGACCGTAGAGTCCGTCGTCACCCGATCCGATCCACAGACGGATGGAAAAGTAGGTTTTTCCTCCGTCACACTTTTTTGGATCAGAGCGGGTCGGATGTCAGCGGACATGTCACCGCTGACATCCGGCGCACCATAGAGGTCTATGGAGCGTCCGTTCAGGTCCGCCTAAAAAAAAAAAAAAACTGACAGGCGGACCTGAACGGACAGTCCGTGTGGAAGAGGCCTTAAGTGAAAGGGACTGTCAAGAATAGGGTTGCACCGATACCATTTTAAGACCGATTACAAGTAGTGATATATTTTTTTTTTCCATAAGTATTCGCCAATACCGATTACAAATACTCTAATGAAATGTGACAGTGGCACCAATATGCAGCACTGATGACTCGTGGACTGTCAGTAGTTTATCTTTTTACAATGCTTTTTTTTTGGGGGGGGGGCGCGACTAAGGACAGATTCCCCAGTCCCTTTCTCAGCACCCTCAGCTGCAGTGAAGATGAATGGAGAGGAGCCGCGGTCTCAGAGTTTACGATGCTCAGTTATGAATGGGCAGAGTCAGTGATCACTGACTGTTCATGCAAAAAAGGAAGGAGCCGGTAAGTGACAGATGCTGACAGATTCAGGACAGGGCCCCATCGCCGCACAGATTGTCCCTGATCTTCCAGGTATCAAATTAGGCATCAGAGCATTTGCATAAGTACAAGTAAATGCAAATGCTTGGTATCGGTACAACCCTAGTCAAGAATAATTTAAATGCTAGTAAAGACATAAAAATACCCAATTTTTAGTGCTATTCACATTCCCAAAGGAAATCAGTGGTGGAATTAAATGGATCTGGGATATTAAGGGATCTGTGATCGCTGTGACCTTCTGACAGCTGATCACAGATCAGGGTAAAAAGCCAATCACAGCTGCTCTTTACCATGTGATCAGCTGTGTCCAGTCACAGCTGATCACATTGTAAACAGGATTTACCAGTTTACAGCAGTCCTCTCCTCACACTGACAGCACGTGAGGAGAGCTGGTAAGCGGCAATCCAAACAGGCCACATCTACACTGATAATCAGGGCACTGATCAGTGTCCCGATTATCCGTGCAGCCCCAACAGTGCCGCCTCATTAGCACATCAGTGAAGGAGAAAAAAAAAAAAAAAAAAAAAAAACCCTTTACAACCAAATCTAAGAAAAACAACAAAAAAAACAAAAACAAAAGTTTTACAATTTTTCGGTCCTTTTTCCCTTTGTTTAGCAAAAAATAAAAAACCCAGTGGTGATTAAATACCACCAAAAGATGATGATAAAAATATTTTTTGCATGACCGCGCAATTGCCAAAGTGTGACAGTACTGAAAGCTGAAAAAATTGGCCTGGTCAGGAACTAGGCGGGTGAAAGTGGCCAGTAGGTAAACCAAACATTTCATATTCCTGATGTGGCTTCTGTACCACGTACTTGTATGGAAAAGCATCCTGTTCTCTTTATATTGCTTCCTTTGTGTGAAATACTTGGTAAACCGGCCAATCCCTCTGCTTTCCTATTAAAAACTGACCACGGGAAGCAGGAGATCACACCGTGGTCAGTTCTCTGGCTATGCTTGGAGCTCAGCCTGCTCTCCTCCAATGATCAGACTTGTCCTGACACCCTTTCCTGCACAGCCATTCACTGGGAAGATCAGTGTGCTGCTCCTTCTCCCCCCCAGCTTTTATGCAGAGGGGAAAAATAAAACATTTAGAATTCTTTTTTTATACATATACACAATAGTTTTGCCTTTCATTTCTATTTAAAAGTGAATGGGTTGTTTCAGGCTCCATTCACACCTAGGCAATTTGAATCGCGGGCGCAATCATCGCGATTCTGCCCACAACTCCAAATCGCGGGGCTCGTTTGCGATGTCATTACCAATCTGTGCGATTTTGGCACTATGAAATGCACTGTAATCAATGCAAATCGCAACACGCAACACTGTCGCCCAAAAGAAGCTCCTGGTCTTTTGAGCAACAAGCTTTGCGTGTTGCGATTTATCGCAGCAAAAATTGCACTACGATTGAGGTGCTATTAAGAAGTAAACGTGCCCTGCAATTTGGAATCGTGGGCAGAAGAGCAGCTATTCAAATTGCCTACATGTGAATGAAGCCTTACAGGATGAGGGTTTACAATTACTTTAATCCTGACCCCACATACATACTGCATTATATAATAAAGCGTTGCGTCTTTTCCTGAACTCATTGGTCCACATAACTCTTATGGATGACTCTTCTAGCCTTATAACATTTCCATGTTTGTTTTTTTTCACCTGTTCAGAAGTTTTGTTTTAGCTGTTTGTTGCCCTGCCTACTGTACATAATAACCCATTATACACCGACACACCCAGCACACATGCTGCACCTTTTCTACTGAAAGTATTTATACACCCGAGTTTTATGGATTTATAGGTCTTGTGTATTCACCTTTTACATATGCCCACACCAGTACCTTAACATATCAGCTAAAGTTCGAATCTCAAAAGTAAAAATGTACAGTAAAAAAAAAAAAAATAATAGAAGCTGTAGGACAGGCCTATACGGATCTTCCTAAAATCTAGTATGGACAAGGCCTGCAGGAAAGTGCAAGTAAAATGTTGAAATGACGTTTTTACACCATTAAAAAAACTCAGTGATAAATTACAAGCCTTACTCTGCCCAGGGCCTCACAGTGTTACAAGTGATTGTAAAGTCTTGTTTTAACCATTTGCCTACTGGGCACTTAAACCCCCCTCCTGCCCAGACCAATTTTCAGCTTTCAGTGCTCTCACACTTTGAATGACAATTACTCAGTCATGTAATACTGTACCCAAAATGAATTTTTGGTCCTTTTTTTTTTCCATACAAATAGAGCTTTCTTTTGGTGGTATTTGATCACCTCTGGGCTTTTATTTTTTGCGCTATAAATGAAAAAAGACCGAAAAATTTTGAAAAAAAAACAAAAAACGCATTTTTCTTAGTTTCTGTGATAAAATTTTGCAAATTATTAATTTTTCTTCATGAATTTTGGCCACAATTTATACTGCTACATATCTTTGGTAAAAATAACCCAAATTAGTGGATATTATTTGGTCTGTGTGAAAGTTAGAGAGTCTACAAGTTATGGTGCAAATCAAAAAAATGATCACACCTGATGTACTGACGGCCTATCTCATTTCTTGCGACCCGAACAAGTCAGGAAAGTACAAATACCCCCCAAATGACCCCTTTTTTGAAAGTAGACAATCCAAGGTATTTAGTAAGATACACGATGAGGTTTTTGATGTTGTCATTTATCCCACAATTCTTTGCAAAAGATTTTTTTATTTTTTATTTTTTTCCCCACAAAATTGTCATTGTAATAGGTTATAGCGGTTCATGTGAGGAGGGAGAGCCGGCGATGAGAGATGATCTCATATGTTTACATATGAGATCATCTCTCATTGGCACCGCCGATCGCACTGTAAACAGCCGCTGTGATTGGCCGTTTACGGCGATCTGTGACTCGCTGTGTCCAAGGGACATGGCCAGCACAGAACTTCCCCGATGCGCGCCCGCGGGAGCGCACATCGCGGAAGTCAACAGCAGGACGTCCAGGGACGGCCACCCGGCAGTTAGCGTCCACGCTGCAGCCATCTTTCGGCTATAGCGCGGGCGCGAAGTGGTTAAGAAAAAAAAATATATATATGCATAAAAATTATTGCGGCGCTGAAAAGTTCAAAAATGAAATTGAAGAGTGGGAGGAATCCAATCACCAAATATATTGTGCAGATGTAGAAAGAGTCACTCGTCACCACGTGGTAATGTAGTCCGCTTACCAGAAGGTGTTAAGGATTAGGCATAGATGATAAATTCTCAATAGCATCCAGCAAATCCAGCCCACTGGAACCCCTCATCAGACCACAACATCCGTGGGATTTCCTTCACATATAAACATCTCCCAATGGTCACTTCAGAATTAGGCATTCAGGCATGTAGTCATCATATATCCGAGAAAAGAAAATGAAGGACCCATAGTGAAGCCTGTAATGATAGGCAGGCTGACATCCGTACGCTGATTGCTGCAGCCGTTTGTTCCTATCATTGATGCATGCCATTTTAAGCTTCAACTGTAAGTTACTACAATAAAAGTTTTTTTATCTATCATTACGGAGTGACTCTTTCTACATCTGCACAATATATTTGGTGATTGGATTCCTCCCACTCTTCAATTTCATTTTTGAACTTTTCAGCACCGCAATAATTTTTATGCATGTGACTTTTTGTTTGTTATCTACGAACTTTGCTGGCCGCTTGCTTTTTTCAGTTCAGCGCAAATTTTTACTTGTTTTATGCCATTATTGTTTTAAAAAAATATATATATCCCAAAAACAAACAGTTTTGCACAGAGCAGCCCAGATCCTCCTCTTCTCGGGTCCCTCTTTGGCCCCTCCCTCCTGTTAAGTGCCCCCACAGCAAGCAGCTTGCTATAGGGGCACCCGAGCAGAGTCACAGCTCCCTGTGTCCATTCAGACATGGAGCTGCAGCCCGGCCCCACCCCCTCTTATTGGCTGGCTGTGGCAGGAGCCAATGGCGGCTCTGCTGTGTCTCAGCCAATCGGGGAGGAGAGTCCCAGACAGCTAACACTCGTGGACATCGCTGGAGAGAGATGGGGCTCATGTATTAGGGGGTGCTAGGGAGGCTGCCGCACAGGTTTTTTTTATCTTAATGCATAGAATGCCTTTGCAACACCTGTAAAGGCCTCTGGAAAACCAGTGGCATCTATAACAGTGTCTATGCATTAGTGCTAGTGTTGGAGAAAAATGACCCGTCTATTAAAGAATATGTAAACTCAACATTTGAAATTCCCGATGTGTCTGCTGTACCATGTACTTGTAAGAAAAAGTATCCTGTTCTTTGTATTGCTTCCTTTGTGTGAAATTCCTGGTGTACATGCCAGTCCCTCTGCTTTCCTATTCAAAAAACTGTCCACACTAAGCAGGAGAACACATGATGGTCAGTTCTCTAGCCATGCTAGGAACTAAGCCTGCTCTCCAATGATCAGTCTTGTCCAGCCTGAGATCTGTGTGTTTAACATTTCCAAACTGGAACTGAAAAATACTTTAAAAGCTTTAACGAACCAGCTCCAAGGTTGGCTGTACACACTGTTCTTATTTATACAAGCGAACAAGGTCTAAGGAAGCATTGTTCTGTTAAGCAAACACATGGAATTCAGTAATAAAAAATACACCAATAAATAATATCAAGCCTAATTAGGCTACCCAACGGTTCTATCTGGCATCCTTAGAAGCACGTGGCTCACTAAACCGTTGTGATCTCACACTTAGTAAATCAGCGGTTATGCTGTATAGCAAACATCCACAAATACCTGCACACGCTCTATTTTTCACTGTTCCAGAAGCTGCCACACCTTACATCAATGACTAAATTGTCCTGCCTTTCCCGTCTCTCTATTGGTCGGTGAGGCTGCCCATCACACTTGGCAGTCAATCAATCAGCAGACACTAAGGTGAGACCAGAGTGCAAACATGAAATCTCTGGTTGGACATACAAGCTGGCACTTGGACGTGCCCGCTATACAGTCTGCTGGCCAATTTCATAAAACAAGAATTCAAACATTCTTACGTAACAGCAGACATCTGCATAACTATTGGTTTTGGTAAAGGTCATAAAATTCTGCTCGTCTTCAGTTTAAAGCAAAGGGAACAGAAACTGACGATTCCTGCTATGATTATCTACATCACAATCTCAGATGAGGAAGAAGCAGCAAAACTCAGAGCTTCAGTTGAAATAAAATTCTGATCCCACAGTACAGATGACTTCCCCGTGTAGGACCAGGGGCAGACTGACAACTCATGGGGCCCCCGGGCAATAGGAGATTATGGCGCCCCCGGGCAATCAGAGATTATGAGGCCACATAGTATACACACACTCTATACAATCACAGTATACACAGTGTCCCTGGTCCATACTGTCCCCGGTTTTACTGAGGCTGGCAACCCTGATGGGGCCCCCTAGTGGCCCAGGGCCCTCGGGCAGTGCCCGAGTGGCTCAATGGTCAGTCCGCCCCTGTGTAGGACATCTACAAAGCATGGGGGAATAGTATACTAAGGGATTCATTTAAAAAACAGGAAATACTACTGTAAATCAAGTGCAACATTTTATACTGCATACATTCCATTTTCCCATATCTCCCAATGCAACACAGATTGCAAAAAGGGGAGAGTTATAACCCCTCTTTACTCCATCCAAAAAGAAAAGAGAAACAAAATGTGCCTTTAGGCTGGGCTCACATATGCTACGGCCATGGCTCACAGCATGGCGTGTCCCTGTTCACCGAATCAAGTCCGAATTTTTACCTGAATTGTAACCAAATACATACAGGGCCCTTTCCAAATGTAGACCACGGCCGCCCCAGAGCTGTGTGAATCGGCTCCATTGAGAGACGGGCACACTCCTGTCATGTGAATTGGATGCGGGGAAAACCCACATCCAATTCACATGTATGGGAACCCAGCCTTAGTTCTACTTTACCAGCATAAGCTCCATCAGATGTAGAATGATTAGAAAACAGCAGTCAGCAAAATCTTTCATAACCACTTGACCTCCGGAAGATTTACCCTCCTTCATGACAGGCCATTTTTTGCGATACGGCACTGTGTTACTTTAATGGACAATTCCACGGTCACACAATGCTGTAACAAATAAAAGTTGTGTCATTTTTTCAGGGTGGATTTAATTTAAATCAAGTTGATTTAAATCACTAGTAAAAAGGCTTGGATTTAATCAGAATTTTTAAAGAGCAACTGTCATCTCTGTCCTGCAGCAGCTCTTCCTCTGACCCGCTGTTGACTCACCGAGAGCCTCATTCACTTTAATGGGACGGCTGGTGATGCGGCAGTGATACAAGGTGAGGGACGTGGCGGCAGCAGGTGAGTGGATGCCCGCTAACAGGCGCTGCCATGATGGATCTGAAATGACCGGCGCTCTTTAAATGTAAGGGCTTATTCTTGCAGTTGCTGGTAGTTAGAATCTTTAATATTTGCAAACAAAATGAAGACTTCCTATTTAGAATAATAAGTTGTCAGGTTAGTAAAACAGCGATATCAGAACCGATTCAATCAGTTTGTAGCGTACGTAGATTTGTAAAACAATGGAATAAAAGGAATATTCCTGAACTTTGGTTTATCTCATGGTTACTGTGAAATTGTGTGAATGCATCAATGCAGTGCATGTTATCTCAGCTTGCAGAGCTTGGATTCATTGACTGAGTTTACCAAAAATGTAAGTTATGCAGAATATACAGCCTCATGCTACGTAACTAAGCTCAATTTTATGCTCAATAAACAAAATTATTAATGCATCTTAAATAGAAAACCATCTTTAGATAGATTTGTACTCCAAAAGCATTTTATTAAAATTAAAAAATCAGATATAAATTAAAGAAATCTGATTTTTTAAATCATTGATTTTTATCCACCCCGATTTACTCACATTTACCAGCATAAAATGATGCTGAAAAACTCCTCTGACCACAGGTTTGGGTCATTTTTTTATGCCCCCGAATGCTGATCTAAAATACAGTTGTAAATGATACAATGTGCTTTCAGAGGCATGAAAAGAGAAAAAAACAAAAAAAACAAAACAAAAAAAAAACACCTAGGTGCCTCTAATAGCAACTTTTTTTCTGCCTGCATGCACGAGCCCTTAAAGAGATTCTAAAAGGAAAAAGTTTTTTTTTTTTAAAACAGTTTTGCTTACCTGCTCTGTGCAGTGGTTTTGCACAGAGCAGCCCCCGCCAGCGGTCCTGGCTTCTCGCCTAAGTGTACTCAACAGCAAGCCTCTTACTATGAGGGCACTCCTGCAGGCCTCGTTACCGAGCCACACTCTGTGTCCATTCACACACAGGGCTGCTCGGCCCCAACCTCCGCTCTCTCCTCACTGGCTGTGATTGACAGCAGCAGAAGCCAATGGCTTCCACTGCTGTGTGAGCCAATGAGAAGAGTGAGACCGGGGAGAGCCGCCACTCTCACGCCCATCGCTGGACTGAGATCGGTCTCAGGTTAGTATATGGGGGGCTAAGGGGGCGCTGCACCCAGAGGGCTTTTTACCTTTGTTCATAGAATGCACGAAGGCAAAAAACTTAAAGGGGTTGTACACCTTCGTGTTTTTCCACCTTCATGCATCCTATGCATGAAGGTGAAAAAACACCTGTCAGTGAAAGCCCCTCTAGCCCCCCCCGTTTTACTTACCTGAACCCTCAAACTTGACCCGGCGGGGATGCGCTGTCTCTTCCCAGGGTTTTCAGCTCTTGATTGGATAGATTGATAGCAGCACAGCCATTGGCTCCTGCTGCGGTCAATCAAATCCAATGATGCGAGCGCTGGGGGGGCTGCATTCGGCCTCTATGGACTCGGGAGCATGCCCACAAGGTAACCCCCTCGGGGACCCGCTTCTCCTAGGAGGTTATCAGTGGAAGTTTGAGATGGGAGGAAAGATCAAGGACATCAAACACACCAGACAACTCTGGGTCTTATTACAGCAATCTGCCAACAATGGCCAATGTAGGCATGTGCTTTTGTGGTTGGACTAGGTCTTCCTCAATTATGGTACATGGCAAATATCAAATCATTTCATCGATTCCAGTTACATTCTTCTGTTGCACACATACAGGTTTTTGTAAGTTGCGGCTGGAATTGCCTTGCGTAATGTAAGGTGTGCTATACATTTCTAATTATCAGATGAATTATTTCCAGATACATCGAACCCAGCATTCATTACAGCCTATAAATCCATAGCAAACTTTTAGCCAATCAGCATTCACTTAATATATCTACACGACAGCAAAGGATACACAATTGCATTTTTAAGTGTGTGGTCATTGTGCAACTATGTCTATTGTTCCCACATGATTCAGAGGTTTGGCAGGGACAAGGAATATCTGCACCATCACAAATATCTAGATATTGGAAATGGAGCTGTTGGTAGCCAGGCTCAACCCATAGGTATTCTGTCATGTTGGAATAACTTTGCTATTACTTCTAAATACACAACAGCAGACACAACAGGAGTCATGCTGTAAACCTGCGGTTATCACACTTCCTCCTCCGGGGTGACCACATTTCCTGGATCTGGCCTAAAGCAAACCTGTCTATATCTAACACTGTTCCTCTCATCCTTAGTAACTGTGTTATATTCCTCAATGCTTCCCATTGCGTTCATGTAGCCCCCTGATCTTGGCCTTCCACTTTGTCCCTCCAAGAAAACGTCAAACCAAGTAGGGGGCATTAAAACTATCTAAAGCCCTAATTTTTGTTTTTGGATAGAGTGGTGAGGAGTTAACTTGCAAAAGTTTTTATTGCTGTCTACATCCATGCCGGATAGATTCACCCACATTGTTCTGGAAACCATTGTCACCAAGACTGAAGAAAGAGGGAAGAGCGAAATCTGAGTACGCTTGTTCGGGGATGAGGGTATTAACCTCACTTTGGGGAGATTTTCATTCACTTCCTGTTGTGTCTACAGGACAGGAAGCGAAGGGAGATCCCTTACAATGGCATACAGATGGCCAAAGCAAAAACAAAAAACACACCAAACGGTCATGGGTTTTAATCCTTTCCTACTCTTACAATTTAAAAAATAAATAAATAGGGGGGGGGGGGGGGTGCAATTAGTGACCCCCTAGAAAATGCCAGTCACCTGGCTGCCCCAACCACCGCCCTCGCCAATGACTTAATTACTCTGGCTTTCCTGATCTGGATGCTTGCTTTGGGTCAGGGATGTCAGAAGCCCAAATCTTCACTCTTGTTGCAAGTGACTCAAAGTACTGAAGCAAAAGTAAATGCATGACAGCCAGAAAAGTAGCATTTTTAGAAGGAGCAGCCAGCAACATCAGCCTCCGTTTTCACTTTTAGGAATGGTTTCAATGAACGCCCAACAATAGACCTCTCCCTAGCTTGTAGGCAGTGGGGAGCCCAAGCCCTCCAACACACAAATCAAGGCCCATAGGATCAGGAGCTACCCTGGCAAAACTGGAAGGATCTGGCCAGTAACAAAGTTACTAGATTGTGCTATGGTTTTATTGAAATAGAATTAGAGTGGAAATCTTACAACTAGGGATACTGGCTCCAATAAAAACTATCGAAGGGGTAGTTTACACTGGCAGCAGCCCTTATGGCCCAATCTAATGCAATACGTGGAGGGTCACTTTTTAGAGGGCATTTGAATGGTGTCTGGGAGGAGATATTTTGATTGCCTCCTCACTTCCTGTTTTAACCCTGAAAACACAGCATCGCTGCATGGGCTGCGTTCTATCCCACTGAACGCAACAGGGGGTATCATTTTTTGCTGCAGCCACAAAGCATTGCAGCTGTGGCACGTGAAAAGCCCTTCTCTAGCCACTGTGTTAGGTTAAGAGGGTGGTAACACCGCAGCTCAACCATCCATTTTTACTGCCAACCCCCCTCCCCTTTACTGCCTGTATGTATGAATGAGTTCACACCACATGCAGTCCTGTGCATTTTTTCTGCAGTAAAAATGCATGGAAAGTAGGTTATATGGTTTCCAATGGCACAGTTCACACCAGTGCAGTCAATTCCAGAAAAAAAACAAAAAAAAAAAAACAAAAAACGCATCGACGTGCTGGAACACATCAAAAACACAGCGGACCACAGTACAGGAAAAAAGCAAAAAAAACAACAACAAAAAAAAAAAAAGCGCATCTGGAAACGCATTATAAACGTGCATGCAGAAACACATCAAGAACAGACCTGGAGTGTGTTTGTGGTGTGAACCAGCCCTTAAAGGTTTCCACTCACAGCTGTGTCTTCAGGACAGGAAGTTCAGAGAAAAAAAAAAAAAAAAAAAAAAAAAAGGTCCCCCAATGTGACACAGATGACACAAAAGGACCGGGATTTTAACCATTCCCTGTTACCACAAAAATAAAAGTCTTTGGCTTCAGATTTACTTAAAGTGCAGTTCTGCCTTTGAAAAAAAAATATTAAAGTCAGCAGCAACAAATACTGCAGCTGCTGACTTTTAAAATAAGGACACACCTGTCCATGGCGCCTGCAATGTCCTCACCCGAAGCCGACCCATCCCTCAGCTCCGGGTGGAGGTGCCGGCATTGCTAGTAAGGGAATCAGGAAGTGAAGCCTTGCTGCTTCACAGCATGGTTCCCTACTGCGCATGCGTGAGTCGTGCAGGGCGTTCCGAGAGGTCCCTGCTGTCTTCTGGGACGGAGGAGGGGACGGACATGGCGTAGAACGCCCCGGATACTGCGCCAAATACCTGTATTAGACAAGTATCCCCTCCCCCCCTGAAAGGTACCAAATGTGACACTGGACAGTGGAAGTTCAGTTTTTGGGTGGAACTCCGCTTTAAACCACCTCCCTACTGCCATATTGTTAAAAAAATAAAATAAAATGAGAGATAGAGAGATAGAGAGATAGAGAGATAGAGAGATAGAGAGATAGAGAGATAGAGAGATAGAGAGATAGAGAGATAGAGAGATAGAGAGATAGATATATATATATATATATATATATATATAGATAGATAGAGAGAGAGATATATCTATCTATCCCCTTTCTCCTATAAGCATAGCAAATAAAAATGCCAGGGCAGTACACACCCACCTCCAAATAACCCTTTTCAGAAAGTAAACACTCCAAGGTGATCTCATCGGTTGGCACAATGATTTGGAAGTGAAGAAACATGCTGGTATTGGAGGTGGATCTGATCATGGAGTCTTGTAATGGTGCACCAGGTACAGCGCAGCATTGAATAGGCTGTACACAGTTTTGTAATGGGGGATGAAGGGGTTAGTGTTTGGATGTGCAGGATAAGGGGATGTGAAGGATTAACATACAGGTCACATAGAGATAAGATGCAGATCTACATTAAACATGATGGTTCAGTTCACTTCCATGAACGGGCACATCAGCTGCCCAAGGGCAATTTCTTTACAAGTGGCACTTCAGAAATAGCTGGCCATCTCCACACTGTTTTTTTTTTTTTTTTTTTTTTTTTGTATAGTAAAAAAATAAAATCCAGTGGTATTTAAAAAGAGAATTAAACGATTTTTTTTTCTCTTGAGATCTATACTTACCTAGGTGGATGCAACATCGTACCCCCGGAGCCTCTGCAATGGGAACCGAGCGATTGAACACTGCTGATCGCTCGAATTTTAGAGCTCCGTGTGCAGAGAGCTGCAGACTGTCACAGCTCATCTTCCTCCTTGCTCATTGGAGCGCTGGGCTGTAGAGGGGGCGGAGCAGCCGCCTCAGGCTCTCAGTGGCTCGCTGAGAGCCCAAGTCGGGTGTCAGTCCAGGCACCTGGCAAATCCAGACTTGATTGTGGGGATGACGCGGTGCCTGGACTGATACCTGTGATGTCAGCAGAGAGCGGACTTCAGCCCACTCTGCGGAAAATGGGTCACAGGCCTGCAAAACTAACTGCACTCCTGTGATCCATTGAAGTACAGCCAAACCAGCTTTGGCTGGACTTCTCCTTTGAATAGCACCAAAAGAAAGCTCTCCGTTTAAAAAAAAAAATTATATAAAATGCATTTGGGTACAGACAGAGTAATTGTCACACTATCAGAGCACTGAAAATGTCCTGGTAATAAAGGGGTGTACACAGCATGTTACTCAAGTGATTCAACACACAAACAATGTTACATTTTGGAATTTTAGACAAACTATGTATCGTGCAACATCACTGTGTTGAGAGGCCTCGGGTTCAGGGATGAGGGGCGCTATACTCTGGCCTGCATAACACCCATATTTTTAGTCGGGGGGAGCGCCTTGAGGCCTGTGGGCGATATGGATTACTGAACAGAAAATAATATAATATAATATATATATTCTATCCTATGTTGCTAGTTCACAGGGGGAAGTTGGTTTCTGTCTAGCTCAGACAAGCAACTTAAAAGTAAAATTGAAGACTAAACCCTTCTAGTCTTAAAACAGTCATCGTCAGCCCCCCTCCTAACATCTAGGGCAGTGGTCATCAATCCTGTCCTCAGGACCCACTGACAGGCCAGGTTTGCATGATAACTGAAATACATCACAGGTGATATCATTTGCTGCTCAGTGATTACAGTATTCTAGTCTGCATCTCCCCAAGGTCATACTTAAAACCTTTCCTATTAGAGGGTCCTGAGGACAGGAGTTGAGAACCACTGATCTAGGGTGACTAACCGATGTAAACAATATCTATATACTCATTTCAGTCTGCTCCAGTCCAGCCACGTGACCTGGCTCTCCTGTGTCAGAGAGCGCCAACAATGGATGGACCATTGAAGCCTATAGGTCAGTGATGGCGAACCTTGGCACCCCAGACGTTTTGTAACTACATTTCCCATGATGCTCCACTACACTGCAGAGTGCCAGAGCATCATGGGAAACGTAGTTCCAAAACATCTGGGGTGCCAAGGTTCACCATCACTGCTGTAGGTGATGTCACCACTCCAGGCATTCCCAACTACTGAGCGCTTCCTCCTCTCCCCTGCAGGTGCCGCTGACTGACAGGGAATCAAGTGACCGGACTGGCTCAGGGTAAAAATAGGTAAGTATATACAACTTTCTTACACAGGTTACCATAGGTGTTAGGAGGGCGGAGGGAGCATTTTTACGACTACTTAGAATTCCAAGCTAAACCTACTTCAATGCAATCTGTTGCCCGTCAGTTCTTCAGGAATATCTGAATGGAAGCTCATTATTAGTATATGGGCAGGTGGATGAAATGGACATGTGCCTGTTAACAGTCAGTTACGTCCGAAAAAAAAAAGAAAGAAAAGGGGAGGGGAAAAAAAAAAAAAAAAAGGGAAAGAAAAAAACTTTTTTTTTTTTTTTTGGGGATCTAAACGTGACAGATTGCAGGTGGGAAAAAAAAACAAAAGTAAACGGGTGCATGTTTCTTCCCATAGACCTAACATGGGGGTCCAGATTCAGGCTGGAGCCAACACCCAATGGACAATTAGCTCCGTCTTCCTTGGATTCAGCAAGGAATCTGTTCATGGATCCCCCGCCACCCATGTGAAGAGGACCATCAATTCAGCCGTCTAAGTGGTCTGAGGCCATTAGGCTTATCCTTAGACAAGTCACAGATGAATCGATTTTTATCTCGGGTTGCAGGAAAGAAAAGTCACTTGATTCCCTCATCAGTTAGTAGGAATGCCTCCCGCAGGGCTATTGTATTCTGGGGGTCACAGGGAGCCTTCCTGAATAACAATACAATGATTACTGATAGCGGCTGTAGCCAGTGGTGGTAATCACACGCAGAAAAGCCGAACAGGCTGGTTGTACCCAAGTTGATCAATGGATGATACAATCAGCCTGCCCATAGATGGATCGATATTTGGCCGGTCCCTACTGAACCAGCTGAATTTTGATCCATGTATGGCTGGCTTTAAAGTGCATCTAAGAGAGGATTTCGTCTCACTTCCTGTTGTGTCAGCAGGAAAGGAAGTGAAGGGAAATCTCACATGGGGGCCCAGACTTCAAGAAAAAAAAAAAAACCAAAAAAAAAAAAAACCAAAAAGAACCCCACACATTTAACCAATCCCTATTCTATTCAAGTCATTACCTTCCTGCTGGGGCTGGATCCCCGCGTCCACTTTACGGTAGGACCTGGTCTCCTCCTGGGCGGTCAGTTGGCACATGTTGAACCCTTTGACGCTGCAGCGGAGGAGATGACACGTTCCATTGGACAGCACGGCCAGGTCACAGTCGGACTTCCCGCAGCACTGCCTCCAGCAGGCTTCATCAGACTCCACGTTCTCCGCCTGCAGAACTTTCACTCCGAAGGCAGCGGGGGCCTCCACATCCACCAGACCGAAGCCTTCCACCACCTCAAAGCCCTTACATGTTAAGTTTGACTCTGCCAGGGCCAAAGGGAGCAGAACGAGGAGTAACCCGCGGAGCCAGGCCGCCATTGCTGTGATGTCCGCGTAGGCGGGGATTAGTCAGTGACGTCACTCGGTGGGCACGCTGCTGTAAAGCGGACGCTTCCCTCGCTGTGCTGACTTTGGGGGCGATACCGCGCGCTACTTGCCACTGAGTCTCTCACCCCGTCTACGACTCTCCGTATTACAGGACAGATGACCCGCTCTCCTTCCTCACAGTCACCTCGGTCGCGTCACTAGCGAATCTGCAAATAACTCGACCAGACTTCTGTGTTTCCTCAATAAGTACCGCCCCCTTTACGTCACCACAGGTAAATGAACAGCGGGTGCGTCTCGCCTCCTTTCCTGTCGTCCCACAGGTAGATGAAGAGCGGACACGCCTTTCTCTCCTTCCCATCCCGCCCCACCCCTTACGTCACCACAGGTAACCTAGTTAGCGGGCACCGCCTTCCTCTCCTCCCCCTGCCAGCTGCTGTGCAGGTAAGGTGGGCGGGGTCACCGCATTGTTTTCCTGTTTATCTCACACTCCTCAGCCTTCTCCCTCCTCCCCCCTCTTCCGGTCTGAGAACCAGTTTCAGGTGGTGGAGGAGGTGGGGGGTTAGTTTCAGTGTCCTATAGCAGGGATGTCATTAGTCACCATTTCGCACACAATGGTGTTCTCTCACCCGGGGCTTCCTGCCCACCATTCATTATCTGTGTGCAATGGAGGCTCATTACTGATGATATGTATTGTATGAAGAGGAGAGTCATAAACGTCTGGAGGGGGTTCAATCATTTGTGTATTGGGGGGACACACAGGAATGAGGACTTTACTGACAGTGTCAGCCATTCATCAACCTTCACAAATAAAATCATTAAAGTCAGGGCCGGCCCAAGTCATTGTGCTGCCTGGGTCCAAGAATGAAATGCTGCCCCCCCCCCCAAAAAAAAATCATGCCCACCAAAAGGCCCCCACATTCATTATTATATTTCATGATAACTAAAATAAAATTGATCGGAAAATCTGATTAAAAATGCCAAAAATCCATTCCCTTTTCCCCTAACTTTTACACAAACCAATCAGTATACACTTATTGCAATTTTTTTTTAACCAAAATTATGTAACAGAATACATATTGGCCTAAACTGATGAAGACATTTTTTTTTTTTTTTGGAATATTATAGCAAAAAATTAAAAAATATTGTTTTTTTTTTTTTCAAAATTGTCGTTCTTTTTTTGTTTATAGCGCAAAGAATAAAAACCGCAGAGGTCATCAAATACCACTAAAAGAAAGTTCTATTTGTGGGAAAAAAGGACATCAATTTTATTTGGGTACAACGTCGCACGACCGCGCAATTGTCAGTCCGACCCCTTTCACACTGGGGCGGTTTGCAGGAGCTATTGCGCTAAAAATAGCGTCTCCAAACCGACCCAAAACAGCCACTGCTGTGTCTCCAGTGTGAAAGCTCTGAGGGCTTTCACACTGGAGCGGTGCGCTAGCAGGACGGGAAAAAAGTCCTGCTAGCAGCATCTTTGGAGCGGTGTATACACTACTTCTGCCCATTGAAATCAATGGGGCAGTGCGGCTATACCCCTTTTAACCCTTTCTCGGCCGCTAGCGGGGGATAAAACCGCCCCGCTAGCAGCCGAATACCGCCGCTAAAACGACCTTAAAGCACCGCTAATAATAGTGGAGCTATACCGCCAACGCACCTCCCGCCCCACTGTGAAAGGGGCCTTAAAGTAACGCAGTGCCGTATCGCAAAAAATGGCCTGGTCATTAAGGGGGCAAATCTTCCAGGGCTGAAGTGGTTAATCAGGGCTGGGCAAGTCCCTCTCAGGTTCTCATGTCCCATACAAACTTGTGATATGTGACAGTGTACTTCCAGTACTCGGATTCTGACTCCTGCAGACAATGCTGCTATGGGGAACTCACTGGTGGCAGAATAACAGGGTGAGGGGTCAATGCCGAGCCCCCAGAACATGGACACAGCGACAGGCAGGCTGCAACACCTCAGGCAGCAGCAGGTGCTGTGCAGAAGGACTGTGGACAGCCCACACTTAGGGACAGCTCTCTTCAGACGTGGTCCCTTCCCTCAGGCTCTGAGCCACGCTGAAGAAGATGGAAGAGGTGGTTGGGTGGAGGCAGAGCTAATTGACTAGGCACGGAGGCTGAGCGCTCTGAATGCTGGGGGCAGCCGCGGCCTCTGACGTCACTGGTTGATAGATGCCGGGCGGCAAGCACTTCTAGCAACCAGTGCAGCGCATAGCCAACCAGGATTGGCCCTACTCCTGCTGACTGATCTGACCTCCTCCTGACAGGTAGGGTATGGCTGGGCGGCTACTAAGGTACGGGCATAGGCATAGGCGTATATATATATATATATATATACAGTATATTGTGAAAAGTATGGGGACATCTACTTTTACACGCACATGAACTTTAATGGCATCCCAGTCTTATGCCCCGTACACACGGTCGGATTTTCCGATGGAAAATGTCCGATCGGAGCGTGTTGTCGGAAATTCCGACCGTGTGTGGGCTCCATCGGACATTTTCCATCGGATTTTCCGACACACAAAGTTGGAGAGCAGGAGATAAAATTTTCCGACAACAAAATCCGTTGTCGGAAATTCCGATCGTGTGTACACAAATCCGACGGACAAAGTGCCACGCATGCTCAGAATAAATAAAGAGATGTAAGCTATTGGCCACTGCCCCGTTTATAGTCCCGACGTACGTGTTTTACGTCACCGCGTTTAGAACGATCGGATTTTCCGACAACTTTGTGTGACCGTGTGTATGCAAGACAAGTTTGAGCCAACATCTGTCGGAAAAAATCCTAGGATTTTGTTGTCGGAATGTCCGAACAAAGTCCAACCGTGTGTACGGGGCATTAGTCCGTAGGGTTCAATATTGAGTTGGCCCACCCTTTGCAGCTATAACAGCTTCAACTCTTCTGAGAAGGCTGTCCACAAGGTTTAGGAGTGTGTCTATGGGAATGTTTGACCATTCTTCCAGAAGCGCATTTCTGAGGTCAGGAACTGATGTTGGATGAGAAGGCCTGGCTCGCAGACTGCACTGTAATTCATCCCAAAGGTGTTCTATCGGGTTGAGGTCAGGACTCTGTGCAGGCCAGTCAAGTTCTTCCACCCCAAACTCGCTCATTCGGGTCTTTATGGACCTTACTGGTCCAAATCATTTGGTGGAAGGGGGATTATGGTGTGGGGTTGTTTTTTTCAGGGTTTGGGCTTGGCCCCTTAGTTCCAGTGAAGAGAACTCTTAAGGCAGTGGTTCTCAACCTGGGGGTCGAATGACGTTTTGCCAGGGGTCACCAAATCCTGGGCTGTCCCTGAAGCCTGCACCACTCTCCCAGCCTTTTTGCAGCTGCCCAGCAGGGCTATCTCTGGAGCCTGTGGCCATCCAGCTGAGCTATTCCTGGAGCCTGCGGCCGCCCACTCTGCCTCTTCACCTCAACCCATTCAGTTCATGGCATGGCTGGGGTGCAGAGACTAGAGGTCAGCTGACTGGGGAGGAATGTGAAGTGGGAGGGGCTGAAGGAGACCCCATCGCCTGATTTTGGCATAGGTGTCACTGCTAGGAGACACCACAAAGTCGGAGACACAGTGAGTAACACTACCTGTGATTATAGTTGCCATTAAAAGTCCCCACTACAGTTCTCAGATCAGCAGATGACCTTCATCAAGAGCACCTAAGTTTACTGATCAGAACTCCCCCCAGCAATGCCACTCATCCCATTACCCCCACCCCCACCCCACCAAGGAGTAAGTGAAGGAATAAAAATAGAGAATACATGGAAGGGAGAGTAAAAGAGAGGGAGGAACAAAGAAAAAGGGAGAGAAAGAATAAGAGAACAAGTAAGATGGCTAGAGAGAGGATAGATTAGGATAGAGAGATAAAAGGGAAAGAAAGGATAACAAAGAGAAAGAGTGGTACATCCTAAAATGTACCATAAGGGGTTTTAATACTGTACGAGTGGAAGGGACTCAGAGAGTGCTAAATGTCCGGGGGTTAGGGGCACAAATTGTCTTGCCTTGGGTGCTGACAACCCACGCTACAAAAATAATTTTACTGTTAGGGGTCCCCACAACTTGGGACATTTTATCAAGGGGTCACAGCACTAGACAGGTTGAGAACCACTGTCTTAAGGTGTCAGCATACCGATACATTTTGGACAATTTCATGCTCCCAACTTTGTGGGAACAGTTTGGGGATGACCACTTCCTGTTCCAACATGACTGCGCACCATAGCAAGGGTGGTGGAAAATGTACTTCAAGTGCAAAAATTCACATTATAAAAGTAACTAAAACATAAAATTAAGTGTAACAATCTAAAAAATAAAAATTCCAAAGTGATATAATGGTTTGAACCTCCCAACTAAAAAGTTGTTGCACTTGAGGTTAATCTGTATAGCCAATATCTATAGGAGGGGTTTCCACCATCCCTGCTAAGTTTCATACTATACAGTATGTCTTATTTTCAGTTTGTGCATTTTATGTGAAGTTGCATGTCAGAGACCGGTAGTTGTAATATTGAAGCCTATTGAGATTTCCATACATAGAGGATTCCACCATTATTGTTAAGTTACTGATCAGTAAGTTAGCACTGCACTTTTTTTTTTTTTCGTGGTGTGGGAAGTAGTGTGGTGATTACCTATTATACTAAATATCAGCATGTGGAATTAATACACATCAACAGATTTCGGTTGTGCCCCCCACCCCCATGAATAATGTGCCTGGCTGCTGAGTTCATCACCTCATCCCTGCACTCAGTGCACTGATTGGCAACACTGACAGGCAGCAATGATTGGTCCTGATAGGTGGCACTGATTGGCACTAATAGAAAGCACTGATTGGCAGCACTGATAGGTGGCACTGATTGGCAGCACTAATGGCACTTTTAGGCTGCACTGATTGGCACTAATAGGCAGCACTGATTGGCAGCATTTAGTGGCACTGACTGGCATCACTGATGGGCACTAATTGGCAATACTAATGGGCACTGATAGGCAGCACGGATAATCAGCACTGATGGGCGCTGATAGGTGGCACTCATTGGCATTGATTGGCAGCACTGATGGACACTGATAGGTTGCACTGATAGGTTGCACTGATAGGTGGCACTGATTGGAAGCACTTGCACTGATTGGCACTGGTATGTGGCAGTGATTGGAAACACTGATTGGCACTGATAGGTGGCATTGGTTGGAAACACTGATTAGCACTGACAGATGGCACTGATTGACACTGGCAGGTGGCACTGATTAGCACTGACAGAGGAGAAGGAGTTTCATACTGAGCCGATATTGACGCTTAGTGAGATTGTGTGTGAAACTGACATGTAATGTAACTGCATGCAGAGAGAGACCAGCTGTCAAAATTCAGCGGTGATGCCGAGGGTGGGTGGGCCCAGGGTGGGCTGCTTAAGAAAGGGGGTGGGGCAACATACACGTAGCGGCCCACCCAGACCCCACCCCATTGGCTGCTGTTTGATAGCTGCTGGGTCCCGCCTACCTCCGACATCAACGCTCAATTTTGACAGCTGGTCTCTCTTTGCATTCAGTTACATTACATGTCAGTTTTACACACTCAGTGGCTCTGGCAAGCATCAATATCTGCTTGGTGTAAAACTGTCTCACAGGCAGCATGGTCTGCACACTCATTGGATGCAGCCTTTCACAGCAGTCCCACAGGCAGATCTTGGGAGACAGTCGCCCCTCTTAAAATGTCGCTTGGGACCATGGGCCCACTGGGTCCCATAGTAGGGCTGGCCCTGATTAAAGTATAAGTATGGGCAAAACGTATTTTTTAGTTTTGGATAAGTAAGGGAGGGTTATAACCCCTGTCTGTTTTTTTTTGCTGTCTGTGCCCCCCGTTGGGGAGATTCATCAGATTCATCATCTATATTTATCCAATTTCTCATTATTTAGGCTTCATTCAAATCTTGGCATCCCGGATCATGGCAAATCGTGGGACGCCCGTGCAATCCCTGTCACTTACAATGGCACCCCTGCACTGGGATCGGGGCACCGTTAGAAGTGATGGGGATCGCATGGGCGTTCCACGATTTGCCGCAATCCGGGACTCCAAGATGTGAACCACGCCTAAATGATAATTAAGTGAAAGAAAACCCCAAATTATAGGTTGTCCCCAGAAAAAAAAAATAGAAGGAACATTTTGCAATGGGGACACTAGTTCTGGTGACCTGGGTCCCCAAGAAATTCTATTAACTATCAGGGATTTCCTCTCACTTCCTGTTTGGCTATGGGACAGGAAGTACAGGGAAATCTCCGCAATGGGGCACAGATGGCAAAGAAAAAAAATCTGACAGGGGTTATAACCCTCCTTCCCTACTATTTGCCTATAGTTCTACTTTAACCTTTTACCTACCACATAATGCAAATATGCGCCAGCAAGAAAGGTAAGCATCCAGAAGAGGCACACATTCTTCTATGGTGGCGGGAGGTTGTGCGCTGAGACCGTGTTCACTGCGTGCTCCTAGTACAATGTTAGGGGAAACTCTTAAATAAGTTGCTTATAGTTTATATTGCTTTGTCTAATTATTGCTTCATATAGGAATTAAGACACAGAGTCAGGTATGTCTGTATCAAAGTTCTGAGCATCCCCACAAAAGGACTGCTCCCTTTACTTCTTTTATAGGCAGTTCCAAAAGCAGTAATCTTATCGGCATTACCAAATGAGGTTAAGGTACAAAGAGTTTCTCATCAGCGAACATGTAATGATTATTCAGCAGTTCCAAATTCCATCTAGATACAGATTGATAGAACAATTGATACGTACACAGGTAAGAAAGGAGCACAAACAATTTAAATAGAACAATTGATACGTACACAGGTAAGAAAAAACAGAAACAATTAAAGTGGAACTCTAAGTCATTATTTCAACCCTATCAATTTCCCCCTTTGACATCATCCTCTCCTTCCCCCTGGGTCCTCATGAATAAGTTCTAGTCAGTTTTTCCCCAGAGTCCTTTCCCTGACCGCGAGTTGTCAGAGGGGTAGAACCCATCCCCCTAGGTATTACCAACATCTTAAAATTCAAGAAGAGGAGTTTTATAGGAGTAGGGTGATGTCAATACACATTTATCAGTATACCCTGTCTATTCTCCTAATTTTCCTATTTATTTTCCTGTATACACATATATTCGTGATTGTAAGTGATATTAATATTAGAATAATAATTACCATTGGACTTAACAACCAGTGAAAGGTATTGGTTGCTGTAGAAGACATTCCACTAAATATATCCCACCAATGTGGTGCAGTATCCTGTTGTATCTGTGAGGAAAGATGTACTAGTCTACCTTTGTCAATAATAATTTGCTACTTTAGGATCATCTATAGCCCATTCGAAAGTTGTTGTTTCCTCTACTTCAAGTACATTAATACCAGGAGTCCATGCATATATTTGTAAAACAACAATCTTCAACAAAAAATCTGTAAGTAGATATTTCATCATGTTGTTTTCTCGGGTTGTTTCTTGCAATGTGATGCGTGTATCCAGGTAGGTTTTCCTTCCAGCTTTACTGAGGTGGCTGTGGTCAAGAGTACTTGGTAAGGACCTTCAAACCTGGGTTCCAATGTCTTTCTGGTGTGTTTCTTCACATATACATAATCCCCTGGTAGCAGAGTATGTGTACCTGTTATTGAATTAGGGTCTGGAAGAGAAGAATACACACTTTTGTGGATCTTAGTTAGACGTTGTTGTAATTGTATCACATATGCAGTCAAACTATCACATTGCAATTGCATACTCTGTGGAAAGTATAAACCCAATCTAGGTGCATTCCCAAAAAGTATCTCATATGGGGATAATCCTGTCTTTCCTGTTGGAGTGTACCTTATAGAGAACAAAGCCAAAGGCAGGCATTCTGGCCAAGGCTTGTTTAACTCTTGCATGGCTTTTTGTATTTTTAACTTTATTGTCCCATTTACTCTCTCCACTGATCCTGAACTCTGTGGGTGGTAAGGGGTGTGAAAACTTTGTTGAACCCTTAACATGGTCATCACATTCTGCATGATTTCTCCTGTAAAGTGTGTCCCCCTATCTGATTCTATGGTTTCAGGAAGACCAAACCTAGGTATTAACTCAGTGATCAGTTTCTTAGCTGTGGCTTTAGCTGTAGCCGATTTTACTGGATAACTTTCGGGCCAACCTGAGAATAAATCGATACACACGAGGACAAATTCAAAAGGGCCGCTCTTAGGCATTTGTATGTAATCAATTTGCAGTCTCTGGAAGGGGTATTGGGCCCGGACCTGGTGTTTTCGTGGGGTTTTTACTCTCTGTCCTGGGTTATTCAGGAGACAGATTTGGCAGGCTGCACAGTAGTTTCTTGCAGTGCTACTGAATCCAGGGGCGAGCCATCCTTGGTTCACAATCCTATACATGGAATTGGAACTGACGTGTGTGGGTAGGTGAACTGCCGCTGCCATTTCTGGGTACAGAGAGGCAGGTAGGCATATTTTGCCTCCTTCCCTCCATACATTGTCAAGGTCTGGTGCTGCTCCCATCCTGACCCACTTATCTTTCTCGCTCTCCCCTGCTTGCTCCTGTAATTTACTCAGCTGCTGCCATGTTGGTTCTGGGATACTCACCTCTACCGCTGCTAAGGTCTCAGGGCTTCCTTCCCCTAGAGCTGCCTGTTTTGCAGTCAAATCTGCAAATGCATTTCCTTTTGCCTCAATTGTTTTTGCGCTCGTGTGTGCCGCTATCTTCATAATGGCTACTCGTTTAACCTTTTGAAGATTGTTCAGGACTCTCTTAATCCCTTCTCCATGTTTTACAGGTGTACCTGCTGCTGTCAGATAACCTCTAGCCCTCCATATGTGGCCATAATCGTGCGCTACACCATAAGCGTAGGCAGAGTCAGTGTAAATATTCCCTTCTCGTTCTTTTAAGTATTCTAGGGCTTGTTCTAAAGCTTTTAATTCTGCTTCCTGTGCTGACATGTGGGCTGGTAAGGGCTGTGCTTCAATCACCTGTGTATCAGTCACTACAGCATACCCTGTGTGATATTTACCCTTGTCATCAGCAAACCTACTACCATCTATATACAAGGTGTGCTCAGCATTTAAAATCGGTGTATCTGTAACATGTGGGAATCCCATTGTCTCCTGTTCCATGAGCTGAAAACAATCGTGCTGATCTACTTGTTTAAACAAAAGAGTGTCAGTGTCCTCACTTCTTTTCTCACTAGTACTATTAGTACTATCATTCCCCCTTGCCAAATCTGGTGACTGAAGAGGCAAAAAGGTGGGCAAATTTAAGGTTGTACAGCGCTGAAAAGTAACATTTGGAGGTAAGAGTAAAGTACACTGTAATCTTAATTGCCTAGCCATTGAAATGTGTTTGGGCTGTACCTGAGACAAGATTGCATGTATGTCATGTGTGGTATGCACTACGACTGGATTGTCTAGAACAATCTCTGATGACTTATCTATGATAATTGACACTGCAGCTACCGTCCGTACACAAGACGGTGAACCTCTAGATACTGGATCTAATGCTGCTGAAAAGTAAGCGACTGGTCTTTGTTTTACATGTGCCTGTGTCAGAACACCTGTGGCGTGTCCAGTGATCTCAGCAATGTACAGATTAAATATCTTGGTGTAATCTGGTATACCAATAGCCGGGGCAGAAATCAACAACTTTTTCAAAGTGATAAACGACTCATAAGCTACTTCTGTAAGCACATACGGTACAATTTTCAAACAATCGTATAATGGCTGCATCAAAGCGCTAGCATGTGGTATCCACTGTCTACAATATGACACGATACCTAAAAACATACGCAATTGTTTGAAATTCCGTGGGGGTAACATTCCCTTTATCACTTGAACCCTCTCCTCAGTGAGATGTCTCGTACCCTGTGATATACAATGTCCCAAAAAGATAACTTTTTCCTGACACACTTGTAACTTTTTCTTATTAACCTTGCAACCTTTTTCTGCCAAAAATCGCAACAAATTAAGGGTGGTGGCCAAACAAGTTTCTTTGTCAGGGCAGCATAACAATAAATCATCCACATATTGTAACAATACACAGGAATCTGGTGGTACCCATTCTCCCAACACCGTTTGCAATGCTTGCGAATACAAGGTAGGTGAATGCGCCATACCCTGAGGTAGGCGTGTCCAGGTTAGTTGCCGATTTTTTTATTGAAAATGCGAACCAAAGTTGGCATTCTTCAGCAACCGGGACGGAAAAGAAAGCATTCGCTAAATCTATAACCGTAAAGTACATACTGGTTGATGGTATTTGTGACAGTAATGTATGTGGATTGGGTACTAAAGGTGTCATCGGGGCTAGTATTTTGTTGACCGCTCTAAGGTCTTGGACCATTCTATACTTAACCGGACTACCGGCTACTGATTTCTTTTTAACCGGGTACAAGGGAGTGTTTGCCGGTGATTTTACCTCTTTTAGAACTCCACTTTTTAAGAAGGATTGGACCTGCATTTCTATGGCCGTCTCTTGGGGTGCACTAAGTGGATACTGCTTTTGTTGGGGAAGCACTGCTCCTGGAATCAGCTGTAGGGTAACCGGAGGTATGGGCAAAAGTCCAACATCAGCTGGATGTTTTTCCCATAGTTCTCCTGGAAGGGACGACAAAATCTGATCTAAGTCTGAAGGAGGTGTGCCGGACAATTCCGATTCCTCCTCTAGGTATTGTATCAGGTTACACATCTCCATGTGTTCTTGATTATCCCCTATAGCTAAGGTGACAGTGCCATCTGGGTGATAGGTAATGTTAGCTCCTATTTTCTGCAAAATGTCAGCTCCTAACAAATTAGTGGGGGCTCCTCTGGATACCAGAAAGCGTGAAAGGAACATGTGGTTTCCTACTTTAACTTTCAGAGGTTTTGTAAGCGGGGCGTCGGCTAAAATGCCATCATATCCAGTTATTAGTAAAGTGTCAGGTGATTTTTGGCCAGGGAGTAGTTCAGAGTCAGAAAGTAACGAGCGTGAAGCTCCTGTATCGACTAAACAAGAGATTTTCTTATTACCAACCGTTATATTTGTCTTAAGCATTGTTGTTTTGGATTTTTCTAAACCTGGGGTGAGTCATGCTCGTGGACCATCTCCCTGCTGCCTGATATGACTATTTTTGTTGTCCCTGGGCTGGTTCCTTCTCTGATTAACTGGAGAATCAACACCTTCCTCTCCTTCATCCCTTATTCTTTTCTTACAGTTGCGTCTGATGTGACCAATCTTGTTACAGTAGTGACAGGTAAGGGGTTTGCGAAAGGAACCTTTACCTTGCTCTTGGGGACCCCCGAGTGCGTTGATAGCATGAGATTTCCTCCCTTTGGTTTCTGCTAAGTCCGCCTCTATGCCTTGCGCTTTTGGTAACAACGTCCCTCTATCTCTAGTTGCCCTCCACTCTGGTGTGCAGGCTTTCAGTCTCTCACTTATCTGTGGAATTAATCCCTCCATAAATTGTCTATTGAAGGCTCGGATTGTGACTGGCAGGGCCAAGTCCAATCCCTCATCTGCCATCATACTTTCCATAGATAAGTAAAATTCTGATACAGTCTGTCCTGGCATTTGCTTCATGGGTGATATGGACCCCCTCTCCTGTTGTTTTGCCTGACAAAAAGCTTCTAATCTAGCAATAAAAGGGGCCCTTGAGTCTATATGTCTGACATGTCCTGTCTCTAAATTGCCATCCCCATCAACTTGTCCTGCAGGTCTGTGTGGACCTATTTCTGTCATAAACTGGTTAAACAGGGTCAGAGTCATTTTGTGTCTGCATAGATCCTCCCCATCCTGCCAGGTTGCTTCATGTGTATTCATTAACTGTGTCACAAATCTACAAAAAGCAGCTGGCTTTACTATAATGCATGTATCAGTGCGTACGGGGGCTACAGTTTCTGAATGAAATTCTTATACTCCACAAACCTGAAAAAAAACATTCTCTACCCTTAAGTACAGGATATATCTTGTATGGTTTGCGTTCTATGTCAGTGTATGGGGGTGGGATGGTTGAACTAAGATCATTTAAAATTTCAACATTTTTTGTTCTTCTATCCTTCATATCCCAACCATCACAGTCTGGATTATATTTCCACCCCTCTTCTTTCGCTCTATTTGAGACCTTAATTAAGCATTGAACCTGACTCATCCATTGCTTCTCTAACACCTCTCCTTGTCTGTCCCTTTTTATTTCACTTTTTTTCACTATTTTTATTTCACTATTTCACTCCATACATCCGGGTCTAAACCCGCTGCTCCTTTCACCTTAAATTTACGAAAGACATCCTTTAAGTCCTATGCTTCATCTTTCCCACAGATGTTCTTAATTATCTGTGGCACCGTATAGTGCGCCACAATTCCCTGACGGGGTTTTGTGTTCCTCTGGCCCATTCTAACAGTCCTGCCTAGTTAGCGTGTGGGACACTTAGTGTACAATATAATGCGGCTACAACATATACAAGAATGAATAATTACTTTATATGCTAGCCCAATAGCAAACCAGCTAAGTTACACTAGTTCCTCGTTGCCTTCCTCCTAGGGTGCTAGAATTCTAGAAACCTCTCCGGAATGAGATTTCTGAAACCGAATTACTTTATATGCTAGCCCAATAATAAATAATTACTTTATATGCTAGCCCAATAACAAACCAGAATGCGGCTACAACATATACAAAAATGCGGCTACAACATATACAAGCATTCCTTTAAGTGGCCAGGTATCCGACTAGATCTCGGTCTTTGTTGAGACCTTATTCCCTCCCCGTATCTGGGAATCCCTCTCATACACTCTTATCCCTGCTTTATGGAGCAGACAGGGCTTATACTCTCAACCCGTCTATGGTTTATGAGTTAGATGTGAGGTTAAGCATAAGCGTCAGACCCCCAAGCTCACAAGCCCTCAGGTTCCCAATCTTGTGAGGTAAGGCGCATTCCGTTGCTTAGTTCGGCAATCCCCTTCTAACTCATACCATCCTTGACAAGGCTCATTCACTTTCTCAACAACACAGACAAGACAAACACAGATAACAAAACAAACAAATAATTCCAGCAATATAAACTAAAATATGCAGTAATTCTAGACTCACCACTACAGAGGCTGGTGTTTTAAAACCAGGAGAACCGTAACTGACAGAACGGATAGGCACAAATCAGGGGAGCACAGAATATAAGAAAAATAAAGCTTTTTCTTACCTGCGCAGGTTTTTTGATCTGTGATTCCCGGAATGCCTATTCCTTTTTGTTCCGTCTGCCGCGTTCATCCACCTCTTGTAGTATCATCGGTGAGTCCCTGTTCTTCGGCGCCAAAATGTTAGGTTCAACTTTTAAATAAGTTGCTTATAGTTTATATTGCTTTGTCTAATTATTGCTTCATATAGGAATTAAGACACAGAGTCAGGTATGTCTGTATCAAAGTTCTGAGCATCCCCACAAAAGGACTGCTCCCTTTACTTCTTTTATAGGCAGTTCCAAAAGCAGTAATCTTATCGGCATTACCAAATGAGGTTAAGGTACAAAGAGTTTCTCATCAGCGAACATGTAATGATTATTCAGCAGTTCCAAATTCCATCTAGATACAGATTGATAGAACAATTGATACGTACACAGGTAAGAAAGGAGCACAAACAATTTAAATAGAACAATTGATACGTACACAGGTAAGAAAGGAGCACAAACAATTTAAATAGAACAATTGATACGTACACAGGTAAGAAAAAACAGAAACAATTAAAGTGGAACTCTAAGTCATTATTTCAACCCTATCAACAACAACCGACCTGTTAGGCAATCACAGAGGTCACATGATACAGAAGCCGCATCGCTTCCCGGTGGACCTATATGCTAGGTTCACACTATTGCGGGCCATGTTTGCTTGGGCAGGGCAGCCCATTCATTTGAATGGGCTGCTGTGCCCACATTTCCTACAGGAAAAAGGTGCATGCACCTTTTTGAAAACGAGGCCACAGGGAAATCGCATGGTCTTTTTTCTCTGCAGTTCCTGCACCCGCAAATGGGCTGCAGGCCGGGATGCATGGGGGTGTCATTCAGAATAAATGGCAACTCCTACCATCTTGTAAGAGCAGTGCGATTTGGTTGGTGGTGGTTGTGGGAACAGGTGAGATTCCTACACCAGCAGACTGCGTGCAAGTGTGGCCCCCTGCATACCTGTGCATTGTACTAACCTGAATTTGTTTTGTTTTTTTGCATTTTCTTGGTGCGTTTTTTGCAGAATAGGGCACCTCATTCACTTAGGCAGTATAGAATAGGCAGTCCTATAAATACCTAAAAAGCTCCAGCACATTTTTGGGTAGTGAGCTTTGCACTTTATTTCTGTTAAGTTTTTCTGTTAAAAAACGCATTTTTGCAACGGAGCAGCTATGCCTGCAGGAAAAAGGTTCCTGCATCAGTTTGAAAACGCAGCGGCCGGGAAAAAAACACCATGTGATTTCCCGGTGGTTATCGCACCCGCAAACACACTGCGTTTTTAGATGTGTAGGGGTGCCATTCAGAATGAATGGTAGCCCTGCTCATTTTTAACCACTTCCCACCTGTATGGCGTCATATGATGTCCTCGGGTTGCAGCGGTTATACTGAGTGCAGGCATCATTCCGGTATAAAAATTTACAGCCAGCAAATTCCTTCTTGACCAGAAGTGATTCGAAGCCACTCGAATACTTCTGCGGGCGGCAGAAGCGGGTCTTTCCTGGACTCTGCCATCTGATTGCGGAGCCCGGGAGCGATGCAACGGTGGCTCTACACAGAGAAAAAGGAACTGACATTGTTCCTGCCTCTCTGTGACCCAGAAGCGATGAGGATTTTGTCACTTACGGTTTCGGCTATTTGTTTACCTGGCCAGGGAAGCAGCGAATCAGACTGATCTGTCTAATAGACCCCAGATCACTCCATAAAGAGAACCAGTCACGGCCCATGCTTTAACAAGGGATGTTGTTCATTGTAAAAGAAATAAAGTTGATTTAAAAAAAAAGAGACAGTGTAAAAAAAACAACAACTTTTGAATAAAATAAATAATAAAAATAACATTTAAAGCACCGCCTCCCCCTCTGCTTACGCGTAAATGCAAACTCACCTGTAGGTCCCACACGCGATATGGCTTACACAATTTTAAAGCGTGACATGTTAGGTATCCATTTACTTACTGTAACATCATCTTTTATATTTTAACAAAACATTGGGTATTATATAGTGTTTGTGTGCAAAAAAAAATCATTAAAGTGTATTTTTTTCTCAAAAAATTGTGTTTGAAAAACTGCTGCGCAAATACTGTGTGTCATAAAAAATTGCAACACCCACCATTTTATTCTCTAGGGTCTTTGCAAAAAAAACCTATATATATAATATTTGGGGGTTCTAAGCAATTTTCTAGCAAAAAAATACAGATGTTTACATGTAGGAGAGAAATGTCAGAATTGGCCTGGGTGGGAACTGGTTAAAAAGCATTTTGGCTGCGGGCGTGGGAACAGATGTGATTCCCACATCTGCAGCCACCTGCAATAGTGTGAACCAGGCCTTCATGCTTTTTTAAATGAAAAACATGTAAAAGGGCCCTCATGTTCCCGGCATGCCAGGAATGCTAACTATCACATTTGCTTGTGCTTTCAACCAAACTGCCAAACCATCAAATGGCGGGTGTCATAACTGATCACATGTGCAACACCATGGCAGTTGTGGATCAAACAGAGGCCAAGATGGCAGCTTCCTTGGCTGAAAAGGATAGTAGGGTTTAGTTCTGCTTTAGGCTGGGTTCACACTTATGCAAATTGTCACTATCTGTCTCTGATCTGTCAGAGACAGATCTGTCTCTACCTTGGCCCTCCGGCAAACTACTTACGAAACACATTCTTTAACCACTTCAGGCCTGGAAGATTTGCCTGCTTAATGACCAGGCCATTTTTTGCGTTATGGAACTGCGTCGCTTAAACTGACAATTGCGCGGTCGTGCAACGCTGTACCCAAACAAAATTTACGCCCTTTTTTTCCCACAAATAGCACTTTCTTTTGGTTGTATTTGATCACCTCTGCAGTTTTTATTTTTTGCGCTATAAACAAAAAAGAGCGACAATTTAAAAAAAAACACAATATTTTGTCCCTTTTGCTATAATAAATATCCCCAATTTAAAAAGAAAAAAATTTGTCTAGAGATGAATAATAGTAATTTGGTATATAAATAAGTTTACAATTAAAAAAGTAAGAGCGTACCCACTGCACACCCCTACAAATAAGGGGGGAAGGAGGTTGGTCAATTAGACTGTCAAATCCATATAATATATATACTTTATATGGATTTGACAGTCTAAATGACCGACCTCCTTCCCCCCTTATTTGTAGGGGTGTGCAGGGGGTACGCTCTTACTTTTTTAATTGTAAACTTATATATATACCAAATTACTATTATTCATCTCTAGACAGTTTTATCATTGGTATAGAATTTCCCCCCCTTACTGTTTTGGGCTCCTCTAATGTACAAATTATACTTTCTCTTTGGCACCTCAATTAGATTACAATATCTGGGGGCTCCTCTGCATGTGAAAAGACTTAATACAGACTATGTGGATGTCGGATGTTGTGCGGTAACTCTATGTGACACGTAAGTCTTGGCATACTCCTTTGGGGGCTAGTCAAACCTGTCAGCCCTGCAGATCATATGAATTTTTTGGTTAATAAATTTCTTGTTTACTGATATTGTATTTTGTTAATTTTAGAAATGGCAAATTGTCCCTGATGAAGAACATAATTACTCACATTTTCGAAACGCGTCGGACTATTTTTGCCATAATTGTTAAATATTATCCTTGATTATGTTACCTTTGTTATCACTTTTTTGTATGTCCTTCATTACTACCTATTTTTAACTTTGTATAAATAAATTCAACTTTTTATTTATTCTTCTATAAATATTTCTTTCTAAAAGTTTTTTCAATTGCCTTTAAAATCCCACTATTGAGGTTTACTCTTTCTACACGCTTTCAATGTTTCCCCTATAGAATGTAGTAAGGATGGGTGGAGGGAGACTGGCTTTTTTAAGGCGGCAGAGAATATATAGGCGCTGTTGTGCCTTCTTGGTTAGTGACGTGATGTTGGTTGTCCAGGTAAGATCCTCTGAGATGTGCACTCCCAGGAATTTAATATTGCTTACTCTCTCCACAGTCAAGCTGTCGATGGTCAGTGGGTGGTGATCAACAGAATTTCTCCTAAAATCACCTCCTTTATTTTGTTTACATTAAGGAACAGGTTTGTTGTACTACACCATTTAACCAGTTTTTCCACTCCCTCTCTGTAGAGCATTTCATCATTGTTGCTGATGAGACCTACCACAGTTGTGTCATCCGCAAACTTGATGATATGGTTGGAGCTGAACTTGGCAGTACAGTTGTGGGTCAGCAGTGTGAAGAGCAGCGGGCTAAGCACACATCCCTGTGGGGCACCCGTGCTCAGTGTGGTAGTGCTCGACGTGCTGCAGCCAACACGAACTGACTGAGGTCTTCTGGTTAAAAAGTCCAGGATCTAATTACAGAGGGGCAGGTTGAGGCCCAACGAGTTCAATTTAGTGATAAGTTTCTGAGGAATCGTATTAAATGCTGAGCTAAAGTCAATAAACAGCATTCTAACATAAACAAACCCACTGACTAGAAACACTTTTAGGATATGCGATAGTCTTTGTAGACTATATCATTGGGAATACAATGGTGTCCGTTTATGAAGCAGTGAAATCTATTCACTGCTTCATTCTCTGGCATTCACAGTGAAGATCTTTCTCCTCTGTGTGCCTGTTTATGAAGCTTTGTAGATCGCTTCACCTTTGGAGGAGTGAAGTGATCTATAAATGCTTCCAACAGTGGAGAATGGCCCCTGATACTGGAATATCGTGAGACTTTACGAGATTACAGCACCAGAAATACAGAGATGTCAGTTTATTAAGCAGTGATAAATTATCACCGCTCAATACACGGACAGACGGCGTGGATTAATGTTAATAAAATAATGAGTCCCCCTACATTGTATACATATGTATACACACACACACATTATATATACATGTATATACACACACATTATATGTATATATATACATATACACATTATATGTATATATGTATATATATGTATACACATAAATATGACAGGGGGACATGCTTACAGTGTTGGGGGGTCTGAACGAGGCATAAGGAAGTTAAAAATCTTCCTCCTTCCCCCCCAGATCCCCCCGAGATTTCCTCTTCACTCCCCGATTCACCACCTCTGAGCTGGTGAACCTGGGAGTGTGAATTCTGACTCAGATCGCCAGTGAAGAGGTGAGCTCACCGCTTCATAAACTGGCCGTTACTGTGTCATTCAATGAGGATTCTCGGTGTGTAGAGATAATCGACGGGAGAAGTTCAAACATGTTCTCCCCCGATTATCACTGTTTCATAAACTGTTTATGGACTGTGATCAGCGGCGATCCTCGGGATCACCGCTGATCACTGCTTCATAAACGGACACCAATGCACCTTTAATTTCACTAATAGATACAAATTATTTCAGGCCAGGGAAAGAGGATTATTTATTTATATTTCACTAGATGGGCAAATAAAGATACAGTTACAGGATGTGATGAAAGAGAATAGAATTTGCACATATATTGAAATAACACAAAAATGGGGAAGCATGCCACTAGATAGATGGAGGTATACACAAATACTGCACTTTACACAACTCCTACCGCAGCCGTTGTGAGGAAAAGGCAGCATGAGGTTAATAGAAAAATTGATCTGCTCCCCACTGTTCTTAAAGCAAAGTATATCCTAAATGTATTAAATATTGGTAAGGGAAGCAGAACCCATATATCCACCATATTTAGGGAAATGGGATGACTAAATAGGAGCCATTCGACATGAAGAAAATAGGAAGAAGGTCTTAAGATTAGCTTGTTTTCGTCATCTGATGCTAAGACAACAGAGATGTGCTACAAGCTATTCGCTAGGTGGTATGTGACTCCACAGAGGGGGCGGAGGTTCGGAGCGGATGTTCCCCCAACATGTTGGAGGGGGTGCGACGCTCAGGGGACCTTCACACATTTGTGGTGGGAATGTATAAGGATACAGCCTTATTGGGAGGATATTATTAGGGTAATCTATCAAATCACAGGAGAACATATCCAAGAAGAGCTATGGAGATGCTTGTTCCATGGCATGCAAAAAACGGCTGCCCAGTATAAGAACACCCTAGTACCACATCTGCTAAATGCAGCCAAAACTTTGATACCGAGACTATGGCAAACACCAAAAGCCCCGACTATGAGGGAATAGGTAGTAAAGGTTGACTGGTTGAGATCTATTTTAGAAATAATACATACTGCAGAAGATTCCCTAGAGGTATATTATACCATTTGGGTGAAATAGTTAAAGTGTAAGTAAACCCCCCCTATCGTTTTCAGCCAAGGAAGCTGACCACTTTGCCTTTGTTTAATCTCCAACTGCCATGATGTTGCACATGTGATCTGTTATGACACCAGCCATTGGATGGTTTTACAGTTTGGTTGAGAGCACAACCAATGGGATTGTTACATTTCCGGTCTACAGAGTACATGACTATATCCGGTGCCTGAGGGGATTAATAATTAATAGTGAATAGCAGAGAATTGCGAATTATGAAGATGGTTGTATCCAGGAGAAGGAGGAGAGATATGACTATGTAATAGATTTGTAAGGGGGGGAAATGGTCCTGTAGAAGAGCAGAGGTCTAGGAGGGAAGAAGGTTAAGAGGGAGACAGAGATAGATCTGGGTTTTTTTGTTTTTTTTTTCTGGGGAGGGAGGGGTGAATCGGAATTTGTAAGTGGAATGTTTACCAGAGGCTTTATACCAGACCAGAAAAAGAAATTGGGCTGTATAAGGTATTTACTGGCAGAAAAAAATGTTTTACTATCCAAAGTTAAAACAACAAGGGCAGAAGATTTAATAGATGGAAAGTTGAAAAAATGACTAAGGTCCGTTTTAAGAACCCAGCCTTTTTCTGACATTTGTTAGTAAAAATCTGTATTTTTTGCTAGACAGTTACTCAGAACCCCCAAACATTATATATATATATATATATATATATATATATATTTTTAGAATAAAATGGCAGTCGTTGAAAGTTTTTATGTCACGCGTTTTTTGCGCAGCGGTTTTTCATACGCATTTTTTGGGGAAAAATACACTTTAATGCAAAAAAACCCAAATTGTAATATATACCCCTTTTTTTTGTATAATATGAAAGATGATGTTATGCCGAGTAAATAGATACCTAACGTGTCATGCTTTAAAATTGCATGCACTCGTGGAATGGTGGCAAACTACGGTATGTAAAAATCTCCTCAGACGCTTTAAAATTGTTTTACAGGTTACCAGTTTAGAGTTACAGAGGAGGTTTAGTGCTAGAATTATTGCACTTGCTTAGGCGTTTATGGCGATACCTCACATGTGTGGTGCAAACGTTGTTTACATATGTGGGCATGACCTAGGTATGCATTCACTACTGCGCGTGAACACGTGGGGACGGGGCGCTTTCAGATTATTTTTTTTTCATAAATTTTAATATAATTTTTACATTTTTACACTGTCCCTTTAACCACTTTATAACCGTCCCATAGCCAAATGAAGGCTACAGGGCGGTTGCTTAACTCTGGGAGGGCGTACAGTGACGTCCTCCCAGAATTCCGCTCTCGCGCACCCCCTGGGGCGCGCACCCGAGAACATCCGTGACCGCCGGGTCCAGAGGACACGGCGCATCACGGATCCCGGTAAATGGCCACTAATCGCGGCCGTTTACCATGCGATCACTCCGTCAAATGACGGAGCGATCACATGTAAACAAACCGGCGTCATCTCTCCTCCCCCTCTGTACCGATCTGTACAGTGTGAGCGGAGAGGGGGAGGGATCGGATGGCAGCAGCGCTGTGGGCTGGATCTGTAGTGCCCACAGCGCTGCTCTGTGACAACTGCCATCCATCCATCCATGCTCAGCCATCCCTCAATGCTCTGCAATACCCTGCACTACTCTGCAATGCCCTGCAATACTGTGCAATACTCTGAAATACCCCACAATACTGTGCAATACTCTGCAATACCCCACAATACTCTGCAATACCCCACAATACTGTGCAATACCCCACAATACTATGCAATACTCTACAATACCCCGAAATACACTGCAATACCCCGGAATACTCTGCCATACCCCGCAATACTCTGCCATACCCAGCCATACCCAGGCATACTCTGCAAGACTCGGTGATACCCATCCATACTCTGCCATACCCAGCCACGCTCAGCCATACTCGGCAATACCCTGCCATACTCTGCAATACCCCGCCATACTCTGCAATACCCCGCAAAATTCTGCCATACCCAGCCATACTCTGCCATACCCAGCCATACTCTGCCATACCCAGCCATACTCTGCCATACCCAGCCATACTCTGCCATACCCAGCCATACTCTGCAAAACTCGGTGATACCCAGTCATACTCTGCCATACCCAGTCATACTCGGCGATACCCTGCCATACTTAGCCATACCCTGCCATACTCAGCCATACCCAGCCATGCTCAGCCATACTCTGCCATGCTCAGCCATACTCTGCCATGCTCAGCCATGCTCAGCCATACTCTGCCATACTCTGCAATGCTCAGCCATACTCTGCCATGCTCAGCCATACTCTGCCATGCTCAGCCATACTCGGCTGTACTCGGCCTCTGTATGTGATATGTGGTATCGCCGTACTCAGGAGTAGGAGAATCTATTTTGGGGTGTCACTTTTGGTATGTACATGCTATGTGTTAGAAATATTGTATAAATGGACAACTTTGTGTTAAAAAAAAAAAAGTGTTTTAACCACTTGTCATACGATGTCCTTGACTTTGTGCGGGGATATCTGAATGATGGGTGCAGCTACAGGCATCATTTAGATATGAGCTTTTTCAGCCAGCGATTCCCTACACCATAAAAATGATCATAGCGGCTGTTCCACTGCTTGATCGTTCTTACGGAGGCGAGAGGGGACGTCCCCCCCCCTCCCGCCACCCTCCGGTGCTTCTACCGACTCACCGCTATGATCGAAGCCAGGATCTTTTTTTTTTTTTTTTTAATTTCAGGCTTCCCAGCCTAGAGGTGAGATGTGGGGTCTTATTGACCCCATATCTCACTGTAAAGAGGACCTGTCATGCCATATTCCTATTACAAGGGATGTTTACATTCCTTGTAATAGGAATAAAAGTGATCAAAAATTTTTTTTTGGGGGGAAAAAAGCATCAAACTAAAATAAAGTAAAATGAACAATAAAAAAAAAAAAAAAAAATTTAAAGCGCCCCTGTCCCCGTGTGCTCACATGCAGAAGCGAACGCATACGTAAGTCCCGTCCACATATGAAAACGGTGTTCAAACCACACATGTGAGGTATCACTGCGATCAGTAGAGCGAGAGCAATAATTTTGGCCCTAGACCTCCTCTGTAACTTAAAACATGTAACCAGTAAAAAATTTTAAAGCGTTGCCTATGGGGATTTTTAAGTAGCGAAGTTTGGCGCCATTCCACAAGCGTGTGCAATTTTGAAAGGTGACATGTTGGGTATCTATTTACTCGGCATAACTTCATCTTTCTCATTATGTAAAAACATTGGGCTAACTTTACTGTTTTTTTTTTTTTAAAGCACAAAACTGTTTTTTTTTTCAAAAAAAAAGGCGTTCGAAAAATTGCTGCGCAAATACCGTGCGAGATAAAAAGTTGCAATGACCGCCATTGTATTCTCTAGGGTCCTTGCTAAAAAACATATATAATGTTTTGGGGTTCTATGTAATTTTCTAGCAAATAAATGATGATTTTTACATGTAGGAATGTCAGAATTGGCCTGGGCACTCCAGAACGCCTGAAGGTGCTCCCTGCATGTTGGGTCTCTGTATGTGGCCACGCTGTGTAAAAGTCTCACACATGTGGTATCGCCATACTCGGGAGTAATATCAGAATGTGTTTTGGGGTGTAATTTGTGGTATGCATATGCTGTGTGTGAGAAATAACCTGCTAATATGACAATTTTGTGAGGAAAAAAAAAACTTGATATTGCAAAGAATTGTGGGAAAAAATGACAACTTCAAAAAACTCACCATACATCTTTCTAAATATCTTGGAATGTCTTCTTTCCAAAAAGGGGTAATTTGGGAGATATTTGTACTTTTCTGGCATGTTAGGGTCTCAAGAAATTAGATAGGCCGTCAGTACTTCAGGAGTGATCAATTTTCAGATATTGGCACCATAGCATTTGGACTCTATAACTTTCACAAAAATCAAATAATATCCACCAATTTGGGTTATTTTTACCAAAGATATGTAGCGGTATAAATTTTGGCCAAAATATATGAAGAAAAATTACTAATTTGCAAATTTTTATAACAGAAACAAAGAAAAATTGCATTTTTTTTACAGATTTTTTCAGTCTTTTTTCTTTTATAGCGCAAAAAATAAAGAACCCAACGGTGATTAAATACCACCAAAGGAAAGCTCTATTTGTGTGAAAAAAAAGGACAAAAATTTCATATAGATACAGTGTTGCATGACTGAGTAATTGTCATTCAAAATGTGAGAGCACCAAAAGCTGAAAATTGGTCTGGTTATTAAGGGGGTTTAAGTGCCCAGTGGTCAAGTGGTTAAAACATTTTTTTTTATCACTTTTATTGCTATGGCAAGGAATGTAAACATCCCTTGTGATAACAATACAGCATGACAGGTCCTCTTAATGGAGAGCTCCTCTACCCTTAAAAGCAAAAGATCAAAAAAAAAAATATATATTTTATCTTTTGCTTTAAGGAAAAAAAAACATGTTCAAAAACATGGTCCACCAAGGGCATGGAGATGAGCGGTGGCACTCATCTTTAAAGGAAAACACTGCCATTGCCAGATGGTTCCCGGGCTCAGCGATCGGTAATGTTAGCCCAGGAAGCAGCGGGAGGGAATGCACCTCTCCTGCCACTTTTAAAAGTGATACAACGGCGAATCCACCCCAGGGATCACTTTTATCTGAAAGCCGATCGCTTGAGGGAAAAGGAAATGTGGGGGGTATGGTATCTAGCTGCAGCCATAACCCCATGTTTACACTGATCTGACACGAAAGTCATACTATTATATTATTATACGAGATTTATATAGAGCCAACAGTTTACGCAGCGCTTTACAATGTATAAGGGGGACAACACAATTACAGTACAGTTCAATACAAAAAAAAAAAATACAGTTCAATACAAAAGGTACAGGAGGTATACGACTCCTGATCGGACTTTACCCTGTGGCTTCATGTCCCACTTCCATGCGGCTTCAATGAACAGGATTCGACCATACCAGGCCCTTTGAGTCTGGTATGAATCTTGAGGATAAACCTCATGACAAAAAAAACCCCCAAAAAAACGGCATGGATTTCCCCCCACCACCGTTCGGTCTGGTATGGATTTTGAGGGGAAATCCCACGCAAAAAAAAAAACCGGCGTGGGGTACCCCCCAGACACCATACCAGACCCTTGGCAGGTCAGAAAAGGTGGGGGGGGGCGTTCACTCGCTATGCCATACTGTACCATACCAGGCCACATGCCCTCAACATGAGGGGGTGGGTGCTTTGGGGCAGGAGGGGCTCTGAGCTCCCCACTCCAAAGCACCTTGTTCCCATGTTGATGGGGACAAGGGCCTCTTCCCGACAACTCTGGGTGGTGGTTGTGGGGGTCTGCGGGCAGAGGGATTTGTCGGAATCTGGATCACTTCTTTTTTTGGTGAATGGGTGGGGGGGCCAAATGTCGGCTGAATTTTTTTGAACCGGCCGATGTCGCCGGGTATTCAGACCGTGTGTACGGGACTTTTTTAAGTTTATTTTATTTTTGTTTTCCATTATGCAAAATATATGCCATTCAGTATACAGTAGGAAAAAAAGCATAGCAGTACATATTAAAACAAGAGAGAATAAGGTATAATTCTTATGCAATGATATGCTGCCGGCCAGTATAGTCAGTGGCGTATCTAAGGTATGGCAGCCATGGCAAGTGCCATAGGCGCAATGGGGGGGGGTGGCAAAAAAGCCCCCCCCCTGCACAAATAAAACCCCCACCCGTCCTCCTGTGGCCGCCTCCCGGACTAATAAAGCTCGGTGTTCTGTCACATAGCTACCCGGCCCGGGCTGTTGGGCTTGCCTTAGGCTGAGGGAAAGCTCTGTCAGCATGGAGGGCCCCATGTAGTCTATGTGCTCAGAGCAGAGTAAGAGCACTGAGATCGCCTCTCCTGGACTTCTGAAAGCCCCGCCCTGGACCCCGAAAATCCCCGCCCCGTTAGGATTTTAAAAATGGCTACTTGATCATCTCCTGTAGTCGCAGGAGATGGTCATCTGTAGCCGCATTTGCAGTCTGGTCATCTCCTGTAGTCGCATCCACAGTCTCTGGTCATCTCCTGTAGTCGCAATCGCAGTCTGGTCATCTCCTGTCGTCGCATCTGCAGTCTCTGGTCATCTCCTGTAATCTCATCCGCAGTCTGGTCATGTCCTGTAGTCACATCCGTTGTCTGGTCATCTCCTGTAGTCGCATCCGCAGTCTGGTCATCTCCTGTAGTCGCATACGCAGTCTGGTCATCTCCTGTAGTCGCATGTGCAGTCTGGTCATCTCCTGTTCACAATTTTTTAGCGCTACACTTTTCATTTCTTGTGGTCATCTCCTGTAGTTGCAATCGCAGTCTCTGGTCATCTCCTGTAGTTGCATCCGCAGTCTGCTTAAAAATAGTACCTGCTGTTGCACTGCACAAACCACTTTATTACACTTGATTTATGATATCTATTGCTATGCATGTTTATTGAATCCATATTGAGCACTATATTTGATTGGCCGCTTGCTTCTGCTTGGGCCTGGCACACACGCAGAATCGCACGTGATGATGATTTAAAAGTCATCATTATGTGCGATTTTGTGTGTGTGCTAAGCAGAAGCAACCAATTAAATATAGTGCTCGATATGGATTAAATACCGGTACATAGATATCATAAATAAAGTGTAATAAAGTGATTTGTGCAACAAACTCATTAAACAATCCACATTCAGTGAACGTTCATGTACTGCAAACTTTGCAGTACATGAACGTTCACTGAATGTAGACTGTTTAATGAGCAGTATCAATAACTTTTTTACACTTTTTTTTTGCTCCACCTATTGCTGCCTGGTAGGCACCCTGGAAACTATCCAAAATTGTGCGATCAGTTTACGCGCTATATACAGCAGTCGCAGAACAGCAGTATGAGCTTGTGAAGTTAAGGATTTAGGAGTCGGGCCATTATATAACTGGGATATATAGCGTAGTCCTGCCCCCTCCCAGTCTCTAAACCCATTGAGTTTCAATATCTCCCTATAGCTCAGGTTGTGCCACAATGGAGTCTGTGTTAAAAAGCCCTATATCCCTAGCACCATGGACATTTAGCGCTCCCTGAGTCCCTTCCACTCGTACAGTATTAAAACCCCTTATGGTACATTTTAGGATGGAGGGACTCTTTCTCTTTGTTCTTCTTTCTTTCCCTTTTATCGCTCTTTATATTAATCTGCAATCCATGAAAGAACGATAGTGGGTGAGTACAGGAGCAATGCACGGATTCTCGGCGGAGATTCCACTGCTTCGCCACGCCCCGTGTACGGGACTTTAGTCAGCGGCTCTCTTCTCTGCCCCTCAAGCGCTCATTGGAGTGCTGGGCTGTGGAGGGGGTGGGAGGGGCTGGCTTAGGCTCTCAGCAGTGTGATGTCAGCAGACTTTAGCCCACTGTCCGTGGAATAGAGTCACAGAAGTGCAGAACTAAGTGCACTTCTGTGATCATAGGATAAGTATGGCCAAAACAGCTTTGGCCCTACTTCTCTAAAAAAAAAAAACATAAAATTTACACTTCCTTCTCACTCTTATCAAAAACATACGAACACATTTTGATTTGTCTTACACTTTTTCAGCTTGTACCTATACTATTACATTTCATACAAATACACCATTGTTATATTTAGATTTAATTTTCTAATAAGATCACCAGTGACACAAAGGCAAAGCTGATGGAAACACACATCTGCAGCAATGAGAGAGGCTCTAACCCAGTGGTTCCCAACCTGGGGGTCGAATGACGTTTTTCCAGGGGTCACCGAATCCTGGGCTGTTCCTGAAGCCCGTACCGCTCACCCAGCCTTTTTGCGGCAGCCCAGCAGGGCTGTCCCTGGAAGCTGTGGCCACCCAGCAGGGCTGTCTCTGGAGCCTGTGGCCGCCCAGCTGGGCCATTCCTGGAGCCTGTGGCCGCCCAATCAGCCTCTTCGCAGCCACCCATTCAGTTCACGGCATGGCTGGGGGGCAGAGACTAGAGGTCAGCTGACTGGTGAGGAATGTTAAGTGGGGGGGCTGGAGGAGACCCTATCTCCTGATTTCGGCATAGGTGTCACTGCTGCAAGACCACAAAGTCGGAGACACAGTGAATCCAGAGACACAGTGAGTAATAATACCTGTGATTACAGTTGCCATTAAAAGTCCCTACTACAGTTCTCAGATCAGCAGATGACCTTGATCAAGAGCACCTAAGTTGGCTGATCAAAACTCCCCCCAGCACTGCCACTGATCCCTACTCCCCGCCAGCATTGACACTGATTCCAACTCCCCGCCAGCACTGCCACTGATCCTAACTCCCCGCCAGCACTGCCACTCATCCTATTCCCCCCACCCCCCCACCAAGGAGTAAGAGAAGGAATAAAAATAGAGAATACATGGAAGGGAGATGAAAAGAGGGGGAGGAACAAAGAAAAAAGGGAGAGAAAGAACAAGAAATACATCTAGAGAGAGGGATGGGGGAAAAAAAACAAGAAATTAGGATAGAGAGATGAAAGAAAAGAGAACAAAGAGAAAGAGTGGTACATCCTAAAATGTACCATAAGGGGTTTTAATACTGTATGAGTGGAAGGGACTCAGCGCTAAATGTCCGTGGGTTAGGGGTGCAAATTACTTATTATCTTGCCTTGGGTGCTGAGAACCCACGCCACGAAAATATTTTATAGTTGGGGTCCCCACAACTTGGGACATTTTATCAAGGGGTCACAGCACTAGACAGGTTGAGAACCACTGCTGTAACCAGTCATCAGACAATTCTTGTGAAACTGGTTGAACTATGCAGTCTGGAAGTATTTTCCTCCATGTAGCAAGCGCACATTACAAAACCAGTTCTGCCATTGGCAAACATGTGACAGCAGCCTATAAACAATGAAAACAACAACTAGACCTTAAAGTGAAAGCTGCACGATATCTATTTTTGGAAGGCAGACAGAATAAATGCAATGTCTCTTCTGGACAGTGTTGGGCTATCTACCATACTACCTAGGCATTAGTACAGTATGTATAAGGGAATTCTGGATTTGTTAAATTTATCTTTGTAATTTATCATAAATAATTCAAATTAGGCAACCCTTCAAGGAAAGTGGAACACTGAAAATCAATGAAGGTAAGTAGTTCTTTAGGTGGACTGCATTTATGGGATGTGACCATAGATCAAAGGACAACTTCTGCCAACTGTACAGTCATACATCCCAACTTTCTGAAATGATAAAGAGGGGCACCTTGTAGCACACAAACAGTGCAGTTGAACTTATTTTGCCCAGAGCTTAGTAAATGTACTAAAGCTTCACTTTGTAAAGATTACCCAATCAGGTGCAAGGAAAATTTAAAAAAAAACAGCATTTTTTCTTGCACATGATTGCAGAGCTTTACCACACTCACAAAGCTGTGGGGAAATGAATGCAACTGCAAAGTATACAGTCTATGGGGTTGATTTGAATAAGTGATAACCTCGCGCCAAAAAAATTATATTTGAATTGATATAATAAAGCTGCTATTCCCCAAACTAGATATGAAGTTCTAGTGCAAATTGGAAACAAGTCAAGTGGGGGGTGCTAGACCACTAATTGATAATTGTGTCAATATAGATAAACATATCTATAAAAAAAACTCAAGTGTAACAGTGCCACTGTATCTCTTATAAAACTCTGGTGCATATTACATACCAGTGTACAAATAGTGCATAAATCAAATCATTACACTTGCCAACATATATTCACTACATGTGCTGCAATAGAAAAACTATGGAACCATTGAAAAAAGGAACTAAAAGTCCAATGTGCAAAACAAAAAAATATGTAACTATGACAAAAGTGCTTCTTCCACTGTAGAGATGAACCACCTTCACCGACTTCGTTGTACACCCAAAGTGCTCTGTAAATGGATGTCTGCTTACCAGAAGTTGTTGACCTTATTAATTAAAAGAAGGTCAGGTATAGCCATTAGCAAGAATAGACTTGCTGCAATTGGATGGTTGAGCCGGGCGGGAAACTTTTCCTCTCCCCAATTGTGGGTACCCAGAAATATATGTAGGAAGGATACAAAATACTAGAATAGTGTAATCCCATTTATTGAATGATTGAATAAAATATAAAAAGCCAAGTGGCTGCTTACATTAAAAAGTGCCTTCGCCCGGCACTGAGGCTGTAGCGCTCATCTGTGATTAAAAGCCCCATTCAGCCTGTTGTAACCAGTGTGCGCTCCACCACCAGCCGCCGACAACCAGAGGGACCGAAAAATGTGGACCAGATCGCGTAACCAGGCACGTCTCGACGTACTTTTCGTATCACGTCTTCAGGAGGCACAGTCTAGTTGCCTTTAGTAAATCAACCCCTATGTGCCTTTAGTAAATCCACCCCAGTATGTAGGCACAGGACACGTCCCTACTATAACCCCGGTTAGACAGACCACAAAGAACCAGTATGCAGAAAATGATTGACTAAACCACACAAATGCTTGTTCAACCACTTCAATACAGGGCATTTTCACCCCCTTCCTGCCCAGGCCGATTTTCAGTTTTCAGTTCTTTCACAAATTTGAATGACAATTGCGCAGTCATGCAACACTGTACCCAAATGAGGTTTTTATCATTTTTCCCCACAAATAGAGCTTTCTTTTGGTGGTATTTGATCATCTCTGTGGTTTTTATTTTTTGCGCTATAAACAAAAGAAGAGCGACAAGTTTGAAAAAAACACAATATTTTTTTACTTTTTGCTATAATAAATATCCCAATTTTTTTTAAAAAACAAATTTTTTCCTCAGTTTAGGCCGATATGTATTCTTCTACATATTTTTGGTAAAAAAAAACCCCAATAAGTGTATATTGATTGGTTTGCACAAAAATTATATTGTCTACAAAATAGGGGATAGTTTTATGGCATTCTTTTGTTTACACACACAGATCCACGGTCCTGCTCTGTTAACAGGCAATCGCGGGTGCCTGGCGGACATTGCGGCCGCCAGGCATGCGCATCAGCTCCCGAGTGACGCGGCGCGCTCCCCCCAGACGGCCGGGAAGTCCAGGACATCATATGATGCCTGCCCAGGATGGGAGATCCCTCCTGCGGACGTCATATGATAATGGGCAGGATGGGAAGTGGTTAAGGCCCAGAAGGATTTGCCCCCTTAATGACCAGGCCATTTTTTGCAATACAGCACTGTGTTGATTTAACTGACAATTGCGCAGTCGTGCGACGCTGTACCCAAACAAAATTTACGTCCTTTTCTGCCCACAAATAGAGCTTTCTTTTGGTGGTATTTGATCACCTCTGGGGTTTTTATTTTTTGCACTATAAACAAACAAAGCGACAATTTTGAAAAAAAAAAATTTTTTCTTTTTGCTAGAACACATATCCAAAAAAAAATATAAAAAAAAAGTTTATTCATCAGTTTAGGCCAATATATATTTTTGGGAAAAAAAATCGCAATAGGCATATATTGATTGGTTTGCACAAAAGTTATCGTGTCTACAAACTATAGGATAGATTTAGGGACTTTTTTTTATTGCTTCTACTGGTTATGGCAGCGATCTGCGATTTTTAGCAGGACTGCGACATTGCAGCGGACAAATCTGACCCCAAATTACACTTTTTGGGGACCAGTGACATAATTACATTGATCAGTGCTATAAAAATGGACTGATCAATGTAAAAATTACACTGGCAGGGAAGGGGTTAACACTAGGGGGCGATCAAGGGGTTAAGTGTGTTCCCTAGGTGTGTTCTAACTGTAGGGGGGATGGGCTCACTGGGACATGGCAGAGATCACTGTTCAGAGATCAGATGACTGGGAACAATAGATTTCTGTCATGTCATCTGTCAGAATGGGGATCTGCCTTGTTTACAAAGGCAGATCCCCATTCTGTAGCTCTTACCGAAAAGTCAGGCGCAAGAGCACGGCGCCGGCGGCACACGCCCCCCGCAACAGCGCCTGCACGAACCAACGTACAATGATGGCGATTTGCGCAGCGGAGCCAACCTGCCGCAGTACAACTGCAGCAGGCAGGCCTTAAGCGGTTAAAGGGTAACTCCACTTTTGTGGGGGAAACAAATACCAAATAAAGACAAAAGAATATAGCGTATATAATTGTGATACAAATCATATTGTGATTGAATGATATTAAAAATTACCTTTCCTTTTCATTCTGCAGCCACTGTAATTTTCTGAAAATGCAATGCAATATGGCTACCTGGAGGTGTTCTATACACAAAATGTGTACAGAACGCACCCCAGAAGCATCATTTCCTGCTTGTGTGTTGACTCACTGATTTTCCCAGAAGTCTGCATTAAGATCTAAGCTACAAGTCAGATTTCAGACATCCCCTGCAACAAAAATGTCATTTTTGGTGAGATACTCCAAAAGCAACACATCTAAAGGGATGCAGGCCCAGCAGCTTTTCTCATTAGTGCTCTGCAGGTGCCACAGCTGACTGATAATTATGAAACCACGCCCATTAGGCTCACTTTCCCACATGGACACAGACAAACACACAGGGATTTCTTCAGAATAACAAAAGGTAGGAATGTGCAACAAAGTTTGTTAAAATCCCTGCAATGTACATAGATCACCCAGGGGGGAATGTTTTTTTCTCAACAAAAGTGGAGTTACGCTTGAACCAATTTTTAACTTTATACCGGCTTTTCAAAATGAATGTAGTAATATAGAGGTAGGATAAAAAGTTTATCAAAGTTTTATAGAGGTGTACATGTCATACCAAAAAGAAGGACAACTAAGGCTGTACAAGGGACAGAGGGACTTGGTCTCAAAAGAGGGACAGTCCTTCCAAATGAGCGACAGTTGAAAACAATGGGCACAGGTGTCCTTTTAAGTGGGTACAGTTAATATCCCATAGTTTGTAGATGCGATAACCTTTGCGCAAACCAATCAATATACGCTTATTGGGATTTTTTTTACCAAAATATGTAGCAGAATACATATTGGCCTAAATTGATGAAGAAATTAGATTTTTTTTTACATTTTTTATTAGGTATGTTTTATAGCAGGTAAATGATTCACTAGTGCCTGCCCTCCCTCCAAGTGAAATCAGATAGCAGCGCTAATTATAAAAAATGTGCATACATATGTGAATTAACCACAAAACAAGCTGAAAAGTGACAACCTCCCAAGTGTCACACAAATAATGAGCAAAATAATTCTAATGTGAAAATTAAACAGTGTATAAATTGGTAACATAAAAGTCCAAAAATAGTGACGTAGTGATATATGTGATGCTTCAGAAATAATACAGATCTTCAGTGAGCAAAAATCTTCCACCACACCGCTGTGCACTGTGATCTCCACTCCCCTTCAGCGAGCAGACTCACCAGCTATTTTTGCCTTACACTCTCGTGCTTGGCTCACAGGCTATTCCCACACAGTAGGGGGTACAATGATAATTTCCACTCAATTCCTGTTGGATATCCAGAGCATATGCTAGCGTACTCTCCACATGAAACAAAGAAAAGCGAAGCAATAGTGCAGTAACGCAACAACCTTTAATAAAGTACCACTCTCCTTCACCATTAAACTCACATTTCATAAACTTGAATCAAGCAGAATAGCACAGCACACATGGTCATCACCAAAAAACACTCTCCAAATAATAACCGGACGTATGGTGGTCACGGCGGACCCAGGCAGTCGGATGTTCGGATAACCCTCACCCGTTCCTCGCGTCTCCTGGAGCCGCTTCCCCGCTTTCCTGTATGGCGCCTCCTATCTCAGCGTCCTACGTCTAGCGCGTCAGATTGCCTCGTAGCCACGCCCCGAGGAGGCGCCATACAGGAAAGCGGGGAAGCGGCTCCAGGAGACGCGAGGAACGGGTGAGGGTTATCCGAACATCCGACTGCCTGGGTCCGCCGTGACCACCATACGTCCGGTTATTATTTGGAGAGTGTTTTTTGGTGATGACCATGTGTGCTGTGCTATTCTGCTTGATTCAAGTTTATGAAATGTGAGTTTAATGGTGAAGGAGAGTGGTACTTTATTAAAGGTTGTTGCGTTACTGCACTATTGCTTCGCTTTTCTTTGTTTCATGTGGAGAGTACGCTAGCATATGCTCTGGATATCCAACAGGAATTGAGTGGAAATTATCATTGTACCCCCTACTGTGTGGGAATAGCCTGTGAGCCAAGCACGAGAGTGTAAGGCAAAAATAGCTGGTGAGTCTGCTCGCTGAAGGGGAGTGGAGATCACAGTGCACAGCGGTGTGGTGGAAGATTTTTGCTCACTGAAGATCTGTATTATTTCTGAAGCATCACATATATCACTACGTCACTATTTTTGGACTTTTATGTTACCAATTTATACACTGTTTAATTTTCACATTAGAATTATTTTGCTCATTATTTGTGTGACACTTGGGAGGTTGTCACTTTTCAGCTTGTTTTGTGGTTAATTCACATATGTATGCACATTTTTTATAATTAGCGCTGCTATCTGATTTCACTTGGAGGGAGGGCAGGCACTAGTGAATCATTTACCATTATTTTTTCATTGTTTTAATTTAAGCAGCAGCTATCAGTGAGGGGTAGGTCTGTGAGCGCAGCATTTGGCACACAGGAGAGGGCGGTATTCCTGTGAACCATACCAAGTGACATGTTTTATAGCAGAAAGTAAAAAATATTGTTTTTTTTTTTTTTTTTCAAAAGTGTCACTCTTTTTTTGTTTATAGCGCAAAAAAATAAAATAAAACCGCAGAGGTGATCAAATACCACCAATAGAAAGCTCTATTTGTGGGAATCTGCTTAGTATCCAATCTACAGTTCTGCTCCAGCCAATATATCTATATCGGTAGTACTACAAATACTACCTTGTTATAGATAACATGCCCTCTCTAAAGACTACCATTCATCTCTCATCCAGGGCCGGTGCTTGACTATTTCGCACCTTAGACAAGTCTAACCCCCCCCAACGCCGCCCGTTCATGACTCACAGATGCGGAGTGCTCCCCTTTTCTTTTCAGTGGCTGAGCTCAGTGCTGCTGCAGCAGGGAAGGGAGAGCACAAGGCACATGTACAAGACTTGAAAGACTAGGAGCTCTCATCCAGTGATGCTGGGAGCGTGCCCAATGTACAGGGCATTCCAGATCACAGGCAGGACAGTGCAGATCTCTCTCGTGAGTAGTTTTTCAGCCAGGCTGTGGCTAAGCCACAATGGGCCTACAAGTATGCCACATTTCTGGTACAAATGTTAAAGCTACAGAGTGTTTTTAAAGTACAAAGGTGACCGTAGCCATTAAACAGTTTAAATGTATGTGTATATTGGGTCACAATGATCACCTATACAGAAAGAGCAGTTCTAAACAAGCCTGGGGATATCATTAGCAGAAAGGTGTACTAGACCGTTGTGGCATACCTCCCAACATTTTCAGATTGGAATGAGGGACACCTATTCAAAAAAGTATGTAGGCATAGCACACAACCTAAAAATGTTGTGCCCCCTTAAAGTGGTTGTAGACCCTTTACAACCACTTTTGCCTACAGGTAAGCCTATAATAAGGCTTACCGGTAGGTACCGTGAATTTCTCCTAAACTTGAGATATTCACTGTATATGCATGTGCTGACGTCATCGGCACATACTCATACGTGCCGTTTCTTTAGCTGCTGTGGCGTGACCGGCAGCTCCCATGCGCATGCACGGGAGTGACGTCATCACGGCTCCGGCCAATCGCAGAGCCGAGCCCGCGAACCTGGTAGTAACATTCCGGAGACAAGTCGTCCAGCCCATCATAGCGGTGTACGGGGACCGATGCAACAGCATCGTTCTAAGGTAAGTATTTCATAAAGAGCTCATTATGCCTTTGTCTTGAGGTTGTTGTTTTTTTTTTTTTTTTGCAGAGTTTACAACCACTTTAAAGGAGAATTATACCAAAAAATGATTAGTTAAAGCCACATGTGCTTTTTTTTTTAACCACTACTATTTCTTTATCCCTTTCATGACTAAGCCTATTTTTGAAATTTGGTGTTTACAAGTTAAAATCCATATTTTTTGCTAGAAAATTACTTAGAACCCCCAAACATTATATATATTTTTTTAGCAGAGAATCTAGAGAATAAAATGGAGATTGTTGCAATATTTTATATCACACGGTATTTGTGCAGCGGTGTTTTAAACGCAAATTTTTGGAAAAGGGACACTTCCACGAATTTTAAAAAATCCAAACAGTAAAGTTACCCCAATTTTTTTGTATAATGTGAAAGATGATGTTACGCTGAGTAAATAGATACCAAACATGTCAGGCTTTATACTTGCGCGCACTCGTGGATTGGCGACAAACTATGGTAGCTATGAATTTCCATAGGCGACGCTTTAAATTTTTTTTTACGGTTACCAGGTTAGAGTTAAAGAGGAGGTCTAGTGCTAGAATTATTGCTCTCGCTCTGACGATTGTGGCGATACCTCACATGTGTTATTTGAACACCGTTTACATATGTGTGCGCGACTTCCGTATGCGTTTTCTTCGCTGCGCGAGCTCGCGTGGACGGGGGCGTTTTAAAAAATTTTTTTTATATTTATTTTATTTATTTTTATACTTAAAAATTGTGTTTAAAAAAAAAAATGTTTTTTTTTTTACTTTTATTGCTGTCATAAGGAATGTAAACATCCCTTGTGACAGTAATAGGTGGTGACAGGTACTCTTTATGGAGGGATGGGGGGTCTAAAAGACCCCCCATCCCTCCTTTACACTTCAAAGTATTCAGATCGCCGAAAACGGCGATTCTGAATACTGTGTATTTTCTTAAATTCAGCGCCATTAGCAGCCGAGTAAACGGGAAGTGACGTCATGATGTCCCCTCCCGCTCCTCCGGTATAACAGCCGAGCGGCTTTTAGCCGCATCGGTTGTTATATACGGGTAGCCGATCGCCCACTCTGAACAACGGTACCGGGATGATGCCTGCAGCTGCGGGCATCATCCCGGTATAACCCCCGAAAGCCGAGTACGCAGATGTGCGTACGGTCGGCGGGAAGGGGTTATACTGGCTTTTGAAATTTACAGATGCAGCAATTTAGAAATTGGATTAGGTTTAGCACTGGGAAACACTTTTTGAAAGCTAAAAAGTGCATTTTATATACAACTATATAAATCAGACTAAAATGAGGGACAAATGAGGAGGAAAGAGGGACAGAGGAACTTTGTTTTAAATCAGGGACAGTTGGGAGCTATGGTTGTGGCCTGGGATCATGCCCTGTAAGTCTTTTATTACCAATAGTACTGAAGAATCAAAGGCATCCTAAACTTGGCTGGAGCTATCAGAGAATAGCCAAACCTCCAAACATGATCCAACCAGCTTACACAGGAACAGTCTGTTTATATGAGTGTACCTGATGAGATAAGGGAAGGGAGAGACAATGGAAATCATATACATACATAAACATATCATGCTCAGCCAAGATGGCGACTGGCTTTAAATGACCAATATAATGGCAAATTACCATTTGACACAATAAACTGTCACAATTTACACTGATGAGGTCATGCCCTCTGAGACCAATAGAAATGCTCCTGAAATATATCTAAAGGCACAACTTTTTTTGTTTTTCGTTTTGGATGTAGCGGGGAAGGGTTAGAACCCCCATCAGTTTTTTTTTTTAAACTTTGTGTTCCCATTAGGAGGATTCACCCTCTCTATAATTCCTGTTGACTGCTGTTACCAGGACTAATGCCCCGTACACACGGTCGGATATTCCGACGGAAAATGTGTGATAGGACCTTGTTGTCAGAAATTCCGACCGTGTGTGGGCTCCATCACACATTTTCCATCGGAATTTCCGACACACAAAGTTTGAGAGCAGGCTATAAAATTTTCCGACAACAAAATCCGTTGTCGGAAATTCCGATCGTGTGTACACAAATCCGACGCACAAAGTGCCACGCATGCTCAGAATAAATTAAGAGACAAAAGCTATTGGCTACTTCCCAGTTTATAGTCCCGACATACGTGTTTTACGTCACCGCGTTCAGAACGATCGGATTTTCCGACAACTTTGTGTGACCGTGTGTATGCAAGAAAAGCTTGAGCCAACATCTGTCTGAAAAAATCCATGGATTTTGTTGTCGGAATGTCCGATCAATGTCTGACCATGTGTACAGGGCATAAGAGTAAGGAATAATTAAACATTTTGAGTTGCCCCCACAGCAGGTATAGAGTTGGAATCTGTCAATGAGGATACCTGTTTTAGTGACAACTGTTGCAAAATGGACTCACCTAGGAGAGATTTCTTCTCACTCTCTGTGATGTTTACAGGACAGGAAGGGAAAAACTTTTTTTGAATGGGACATAGACAACAAAAAACCTGACAGGTGTTTTACCAATTCCAACTATTCCAAACTGGAAATAAAAAGTGACCATAAGGCTACCCTTCCAAAGGTGGCCACGGTATGGTAATAATAGGTTGTATAAGAAACAGCCAAAACAGTTGTTTTGTTGGAAGGGAAATTTCAGGTATACAAAGTTAAACAATAATGGAAGAAATAACAAGGCGAGGCAACTAATTTTAAGTGCAAGGTGAGGATTTGTATTTCCAAAAAAAGCTATTGACTCAGAAGACATCCCTCTATAACAGTGACTTAACATCTATATAAAGCCAAAACTTTTTTCTTTTAAGCTTTTGATAAATTTTATTGATATTAAAGACTATTTTTTTTTTTAATTAAAATTAAAATATAAAAGAAGTTATACTTACCTGCTCCATGCATTTTATTGCAAAGAGCGGACCCTTACCTCCTCCACAGAAGTCCTCCCACTGGCGCTCTCCACTCCTTCCTGCAGGTGGCCCATAGCAAACTGTGTACTATGGGGACACCCGTGTGGGCGCTCCCCAGATCCAGGATGTGTGCGTCTATAGACACACACACAGCTCAGCTCGGCCACACCCCTGACTCCCTGAGGAGGGCTGCCTTTGTCTCCTTTGAGACCAAGAAGTGTAGGGAGAAGGGCTGCAGCTGGGACAGTGCTGGTTTGCTGACAGGACCCAGGCAAATGTTTGCGGAAGGGGGGTGGTGGTTATTGGGTAGTTTGTTTACCTTAATGCATTAAAGCGGTGTTCCACCCAAAAATGGAACTTCCGCTTTAAGGGAAGGTGACCCCCTGACATGCCACATTTGGCATGTCATTTTTTTTGGGGGGGAGCGCAAACCCTGTTTTTAGAGACATGCCTACAATGTGAAAAACTGACTTTGAGGAAAAGTCACTTTTTGTCCAGAATCTTTGTGTTGGCTGCAGCAGGGATCAGACAGCTTGCAAGAGAAGTGAGTGACGGAAGGTTAAGGTACAAGAGGTTGACTACACAGCAGGGGAGTTGGGGTAGTCTTTTTTTCAAAATGTGTGTTTTAAGAACTGATTTAGTATTATATATCTGTTTTGTTTTGCACCATTCTAAAAGGAAAGTCTGTTCTTCCCCAGTGATCCACCTAGCTTCACCTATTGTTAGCAAAAAAGACCTAATGCTGGTTTGGTTAATCCTCAAGAATCTTTTGGTAGGGTGGGTCAAGGGAAAGTTTCATTGTAATTTAAGAAACCCTATTCATTGTAACTTACAATACATTTCAATGCCACCTGGCCATTGCGTAATATCACAAGATAAAAAAACAGCAGGCTTCACTTGAGCAGCAGCTTTGTTTTCAGGCTGAGGGGACCCTTAGGCCCATTACACACTAGGCATTTAGCCTGTGTGCATCCAACTCATTGGATTTATTGCACCCAGGAAGCACAGGTGTAGCATCTAGCCCTGCTGTCTGCAACCTTTCAAAATCTATGGCAGGCTGAAATATACTGTGGCTGGACCAAGTGATACTCCCATTTAGTGTTCATGGACGTATGCCCACAGCACAGAATAGTTGTGTTCCAGGCATACGATCCTGAGCGCATAGGGCTCTAAACACAAGTAGCACTCGGTACAGTGTTCAGCCCCACCCAGCCGCAGCGTATTTCAGCCTGCCATAGACTTTGACAGGCTGCAGGCAGCAGGGCTGGACTGTGCACCTTATGCCGTGTACACACGACCAGACTTTTCGTCCAAACTGGTCAGACGGAACGAATCCGTTGGACAATTCGATCGTGTGTGGGCTTCATCAGATCTTTTCTGACGAAAAAACTGTCAGACTTTAGAAATAGAACATGTTTCAAATCTTTCCGACGGACTTGAGTCCGATTGAAAAATCAGTTCATCTGTATGCTAGTCCGATGGACAAAAAAGGACGCAAGGGCAGCTATTAGCTACTGGCTATGAACTTCCTTATTCTAGTCCGGTCGTACGTCATCACGTTCAAAACGATCGGACTTTGGTGTGATTGTGTGTAGGCAAGTCCGTTTCGTTGGAATTCCGTCGGAACTCCGTCGAAAAGTCCTTCGGAGTTCAGTCCGACGAAAAGTCCGGTCGTGTGTACATGGCATAAGCCTCCAAAGCGCACACAGGCTAGGCTGCAAGGGGCATAAACCTCTAATGAAGATAATAGGACCAGTAAATCAAACACTGTACAACACTACAAAGCAGGCTCTGCATGTATATGTAACAAGCATGTATTACTGCCACATATATAGATATACAGCATGTACTTAGAAATCATACACATAAATTTGTTGATAAATTTAAACATGACCAAAACTTTCCAGACTTGTCTTAGCATTGTTTAAGGACACACTGCTTAAAGACCAGCCACCGCAGTTGTACTGCGGCAATGTGGCTCGATCCTGCGAATTGCCTTCATTGTACCTCTGCTCGTACACGGCGATTTGTGGGGGCGCGTACGCCCACTAGACAGCGGGGAACCCAATAAGCGGGTGGGGCGGATTCGATGTCTGCCAGCCACCCACGATCGTTCCCCACTGTGACAGAATGGGGATTTGCCGGTGTAAACAAGGCAAAACTCCGTTCTGACAGAGGAGATCACACAGATCCTGTCTTTCTGCTATGCAGGAATTAATAGTTTAAAAAATAAATGCCATAAATCTATCCCCTATTTTGTAGACGCTATAACGTTTGTGCAGACCAATCAAACCAATCAATATACGCTTATTGCAATTTTTTTTACCAAAAATTTATAAGAATACACATTGACCTAAACTGATGAAGAAATTATTTGTTCTACATTTTTTTTTGAATATTTATTATAGCAAAAAGTAAAAAATATTGCTTTTTTTTTTAATTGTCACTCTTTCTTTGTTTATAGCGCAAAAAATAAAAACCGCAGAGGTGATCAAATACCACCACTATTTGTGGGGATACAGCGTCACACGACTGTGCAATTGTCAGTTAAAGCGACGCAGTGCCGAATCGCAAAAATGGCCTGGTCATTAAGGGAGAAAATCTTCCGGTCCTTAAGTGGTTAAAGGTAACCTCCTGTTCATTCCATGCAGGGTGATTCTGTCACTAATACACTGAAACTTACTGAAATGTACATCACTTTTACTTTATGTTCAAAAGGTTTTTTTAAGTAAAGTGTTATTAGGTAGGTTAGCATATGAATGCAGTATATTTGACATGCACATAATGCTCTTAGGATTAATACTAGGGATAGTTCATTATCCTGATGTAGGTCACAGAGCAATGTTACTTCACGGTAATAACACATAAAGAATGTGACTAATTCAGCGTGTCTTACTAGATTAAACCATAGCAGAGAAAATAATGGAGATGACACTGGTCAGAATCTGATTATCTATGCCTTTTTATATGGTAATCTGTCAGGTATAGCCTGTATTGGTGTTAAGTGCCCCAGGCAGATATGTTACATGTTTCAAGACAATATTCTACAAAAGCCTAGATACATACACACTAAGACATTAGTCAAAAAGAAAAAAATAGGCTGTTACCTGTATATATACACGGTATGTCTATCTATGTCTATAAGTACCATATTTTATTTTTATATGCTTCAGTTTTTGGATCAATGTGCCCAAAGTTATGCAAAGGACCATTTCAATGTCCGCCATTCTTCATCTATAAAGGTTTGTTGGCCCACTGTGCACTTAACACCTCCCTCACCCGCCCTGCTCCCTGGAGACTTTCTTAGAAGCTGTTACTGAAACACCCAGACTCTGGATTTTAATGTAACTTTATCATATATTTTTTTAAATAGTAATGCCCCGTACACACGGTCGGACATTGATCGGACATTCTGACAACAAAATCCTAGGATTTTTTTCGACGGATGTTGGCTCAAACTTGTCTTGCATACACACGGTCACACAAAGTTGTCGGAAAATCCGATCATTCTGAACGCGGTGACGTAAAACACGTACGTCGGGACTATAAACGGGGCAGTAGCCAACAGCTTTCATCTCTTTATTTATTCTGAGTATGCGTGGCACTTTGTGCATCGGATTTGTGTACACACGATCGGAAATTCCGACAACGGATTTTGTTGTCGGAAAATTTTATAGCAAGCTCTCAAACTTTGTGTGTCGAAATACGATGGAAAATGTGTGATGGAGCCTACACACGGTCGGAATTTCCGACAACAAGGTCCTATCACACATTTTCTGTCGGAAAATCCGACCGTGTGTACGGGGCATTAGAGTTTACTGAACAATTTTAATACAAATCAGAGTACAGAAACAGAATGGGAAATTGGAGTTCTTCACAAGAACTGGTCGAGGAAAGACTTCGACATCCATGTTAATATAACAAGTAAGGTCCAGGAGAGACCTTTACTGTATATTGGTTCCTACAGAAATCATGGGGTCGACCTGGGTAAAAGTAAATGGGGACAAATATCTTGTGTACTAGGAGAATGAATCTAGTAGGGATCCAGGTCAAAAGATAATGATGAAGAGATATGTGGGCAGATATAGCAAAAGGGAAATTGAAAGGTTAGGGGAGGGTGTGGGGTAGCCACAGAGAGGGACGATTCCTGGATCTAACCCATGGGTTAGTAGTCAGTAGTCTTAAAATTGGCTTCTGAAGTGGTCAGTGCTTGTGTAATGAATCCAAATGCTCCAGGTACAGTAGATACAAGCTGGGCAAATTTGTCTGGTTGCCAGTTTGTGCTGGAAGTGGGTGATTTCAGTAACCCTTTCCTTGATAGGAGGGTGATTAGTCCTCCATTGTCTTGGTATTACAATTCTAGCTGCTGGAAGAAAGCAAAGACAGACTTTCTTGGCATTTTATTGTGATCCCAGAGGCATAAAGAGGAGGGCAGTTTCTGTTATTGCTGAGATACAGAGGCTAGTCATTGTTCATATATTGTAAAGGTCTGCAAGCAAAAGGGTGAGATCAGAGGGAAATACCACCAGATGTGTAGCATAAAAAAAAGAATCTCCCTACTCCATGCCATGACTATTAGAAGTAAAAATTGAAATCCCCAAACACATCTATATTATGAAAAACCTCACTGTTGCTACAATAAATGGGATACCCATGTGATGTGACTATGATAATAGATCAACTAATGCAGCACTGTTATCCTTAATTACATAATCATTCCTCTTAAACATTCCACCAAATACTGTATATAGTCAGAGCCCTCCTACAGAGATAGATGTGAAATCGCATAAAGACGCCACAAGAATCACAACATAACATAGACCTGAGGTGTGCCCAGGTCAGCTGGTCGGTATGCCAAAAAAGGGGCATACCCAAGATAAGTAATGGTTGATTGTAGAAGGGGGATGTGAAGGGGATGGGAGGGATGTGAAGGGGATGGGAGGGAGGGTATTGCTCCCTGGAACCGACAAGGAACACAGGTGAGCGGGCTGCTTAAATACCCCCCTCCCCCGGTCTCCTCCCATAAATTCAGGCCACCATACTGCCCTTCTAATATATCTTCTAGATTGTAAGCTCTAACGAGCAGGGCCCTCTGATCCCTCCTGTATTGATTTGTATCGTACGTGTACTGTCTGCCCCCATGTTGTAAAGCGCTGTGCAAACTGTTGCCGCTATATAAATCCTGTATTATAATAATTATATATATATTTATATAATTCAAAGATGTAATATACACACATATATATATATATATATATATATATATATATATATATATATATATATATATATATATATATATATAATTAGGGTTGTCCCGATACCGATACTAGTATCGGTATCGGCACCGATACCGAGCATTTGCCCAAGTACTTGTACTCGGGCAAATGCTTCCCCCGATACCTGGAAGACAGCTGTGATCGGCGCGTGGGGGAGTTACAAGATTCTCCCCCAGCAGCTTTCAGCAGCTTTAGTGACATACAGTGGTGATCGGTCACCGCTGTATGTCACTGCATCCTCCTCCATGCCCCCTCCTTTCATCTGTCCCCCTCCGCTGTCCCCCTCCGTTCCTCTCTCCTTCCCTGTGTCTCTCCGCTGTCCCCTCCATTCTGCTGTGTCTCTCCGCTGTCCCCTCCGTTCCTCTCTCCTTCCCTGTGTCTGTCCGCTGTCCCCTCCGTTCCTCTCTCCTTCCCTGTGTCTGTCCGCTGTCCCCTCCGTTTCTCTCTCCTTTTCTGTCCCCCTCCGCTGTCCCCTCCGTTCTGCTTTGACTCTCCGCTGTCCCCTCCGTTCCCCTCTCCTTCTCTGTCCCCCTCCGTTCTCCCCCTCCGTTCCGCCGTCCTCCTCCTCCTTCCTTTGTGAATGGATAGAGTCAGCTGACTCTGTCCATTCACATAACTGAAACATTGTAATCTCCTGTGATTACGATGTGTCAGTTTATGAATGGAGAGGAGCCACTGTCTTCTCTCCATTCATTCTCAGTGCAGCTGAGGCTGCAGAGAAAGGGACTGGGGAATCTCTATCCTCTGCCTCTTTCTCTGTCTCAAGGGGGAGATATCAGAGGTCTGTTAAGACCCCTGATATCTCACCAAAGCCCCCCAACAGGGCTGATTAAAAAAAAAACAAAAAAAAAAAAAAACAAAACATATAAAGAATAAAAAAAATATTATTGTAAAAAATAAAAATTGTAAAAAAAAAAAAAAAAAACACACACACACATACACCGTTCACCCCCTCCCCCCCCCCCCCCCAAAAAAAAAAGAAAACACTGTTAAAAAAAAAAAAAAACACTGTCACGCGACATTTAAAAAAAAGTATCGGTAATCGGTATCAGCGAGTACTTGAAAAAAAGTATCGGTACTTGTACTCGGTCCTAAAAAAGTGGTATCGGGACAACCCTAAGATAGATAGATAGATAGATAGATAGATAGATAGATAGAGAGAGAGAGAGAGAGAGAGAGAGAGAGAGATAATCCACATATTTTGAATATTATATAACAACCAGTGCTGAATGTGAAAAAGTTTGATAAACAGTCTTTGTAAATTTCGGTGAAACAATGGAGACTTCTCAAACGTGTATATCACCACATGATCGTGTGCTCACACCTCTCCCCAGCAGATCGACACTCACCAGATATCCATGCCTTTCTTAAATAAGATCAGCATAGTACACTCAGTATTAAGACTTCAAGGTACTATCTTCTGAAGTGGCTTCTACAATACCTAAAAGGAATAAAAGGCTCCCATTGTGTAAAACAGTAAACATCCCTTTATTAAAAAAATTAAAAACTACTCACAGAATAAGAACAAAGTAAGCCTTAAAGTAGAACTATAGGCAAAACTTTTTTTTCCATTTTTGATAGAGCAAAAAAGGGTTATGACCCCTGTCAGATTTTTTTTCCGCCATCTGTGTCCAATTTCAGAGATTTCCCTTCACTTCCTGTCAGATAGTCAAACAGGAAGTGAGAAGAATTCCCTACAAATTAACTGCTTGCCGACCAGCCGTCATTATGCGGCAGGTTGGCTCTCCAGGGCGAATCGCCGTAGGTGTATGTCGGCCGCTTTAAGAGCTCTAGGGGGCACACCACGATGCCGGAGCCAATGCGCATTGCCGGCGGTCGCGATGTCTGCTCCTCACAGAGACACAACGGGGATCTGTCAATGTAAACAGACAGATCACTGTTCTGTCAAGGAAGGAGAGAGATCTGCTGTTTCTATTAATCAGAAACAGTGATCCCTCTCTACTCCCAATCAGTCCCATCCACCCACAGTTAGAAACACTTCCCTAGGACACACTTAACCCCTTAATCGCCCCCAGCGTTAACCCCTTCCCTGCCAGTGACATTTATACAGTAATCAGTGGCTAGTTTTAGCTCTGATCGCTGTATAAATGTCAATAGTCCCATAAAAGTGTCAAAAGTGTCCGATCTGTCCGCCGCAATGTTGCAGTCCCGCTAAAAATCGCATATCACTGCCATTAGTAGTAAAAAAAAATAAAATAATAATAATAAAAATGCCATAAATCTATCACCTATTTTGTAGACGCTATAATATATATGGGGGTTTTTTTGGATATTATTGCAAAAAGTTAAAAATAATGTTTTTCTTTTCAAAATTGTCGCTCTTTTTTTGTTACCACCAAAAGAAAGCTCCATTTACAGCGTCACACGACCGCACATTTGTCAGTTAAAGCTACGCAGCGCCGTATCGCAAAAAAATGGCCTGGTCAGGAAGGGGGCAAATCCTTCCGGGGCTGAAGTGGTTAAGGGAATTCCTTAGTGATCCCCAGGTCACCAGAATTAGTGTCCCCATTGGAAAACTTTTCCTCTATTTTAGTGGCGCTTTACCGCTGTTTAACCACTGGATTTACCCCCTTAATGACCAGGCCATTTTTTGCGATACGGCACTGTTTTGCTTTAACTGACAATTGTACGTTGTACCCAAACAAAATTGATGTTTTTTTTTTTTCCCACAAATAGAACTTTCTTTTGGTGGTATTTGATCACCTCTGGGGTTTTTATTTTTGTGCTTTAAACGAAAAAATACTGACAATTTTGAAAAAAAAACAATATTTTTCACTTTTTGCTATAATATATATAAAAAAAAATCCCCAAAAATGTCTTCATCAGTTTAGGCCGATATGTATTCTTCTACATATTTTTAGTAAAAAAAAATCACAATAAGCGTATATTGATTGGTTTGTGCAAAAGTTATAGCGTCTACAAAATAGGGAGTAGATTTATGGCATTTTTATTTATTTTTATTTTTTACTAGTAATGGCGTCAATCTGCGATTTTAATCGGGACTGCAACATTGCGCAGACAAATCGGACACTTTTGACACTTTTTGGGACCATTGACATTTATACAGCGATCAGTGCTATTAAAATGCACTGATTACTGTGTAAATGTCACTGGCAGCGAAGGGGTTAACACTAGGGGGCGATCAAGAGGTTAAATGTGTTCCCTAGGTGTTTTTCTAACTGTGAGGGGATAGGACTGACTAGAGGAGGAGCCAGATCGTTGTTCCTACTTAGTAGGAACGGACAATCTGTCTCTCCTCCCCTGTCAGAACCGAGATTTGTGTGTTTACACACACAAATCCCCTTTTTGGCTCTCGTGCCCACGATCACGGGTGGCCGGCTGCAAACATGCCCGCCGGCCACACGCAGCAGATGTGTGTGCGCCTGCTAAGGCCCTTAAAGGAGCCGCCGTGGTGCCATTCTGCCGACATATATTGGCGTGAGCTGGTTGGCAAGCGCTTAAATAACAAACATATTATACTTACCTGCTCTATGAAAGGGTTTTGCACAGAGCAGCGCTGATCCTCCTCTTCTGGAGTGCCCTGTCGGCGCTCCTGGCTCTTCCTCTTCATCAGGTGCCCCCATGGAGACCTGCATTTCCTGGGGGCACCCGTGCGCGCACGCTCACGAATCCTGTTGCTACGTCCATTGACACAGACAGCAGAACTCGGCCCCGTCCCCTCGCTTCCGTGTCATTGGATTTGATTAACAGCAGCCAGAGCCAATGGCTCCTGCTGCTATCAATCTATCCAATGAGAATGGAGACAGCGGCTGGAGCCGCTGGGCTCGTGCTCCACGCTGAAATGATTGGGTTCAGGTAAGAAAAAGGGGCACTCTGGGGGGCAGTTGCAGCACAGAAGGTTTTTCACCCTAATGCATAGAATGCATTAAGGTGAAAAACCTTGAGACTTTACAACCCCTTTAAGGCAAACGACCTGACAGACCAAAGGCAAGGGACTGGCAAACCGAAAATATTCTCCTTGAGAAATATATACCCTAATGCCATGTACACACGAGCGTAATTTCCGACAGAAAGAGTCCGATGGGAGCTTTTCATCGTATATTCCAACCATGTGTATGCCCCATCGGACTTTTTCTGTCGAAAATTCAGATGGACTTAGATAGAGAACATGTTCTATATTTTTCTGACGGAACAAATTACTATCGGAAAAAATGCTCGTCTGTATGCTGTTCCGATGCACCAAAAAAGACGCATGCTCTGAAGCAAGTAGAAGACGGAAGCTATTGGCTACTGGCTATTGAACTTCCGTTTTCTAGTCCCGTCATACGTGTTGTACGTCACCTCGTTCTGGACGGTCGGAATTTGGTGTGACCGTGTGTATGCAAGACAGCTTGAGTGGAATTCTGTTGGAACTCCGTTGGAAAAACCTTCAGAGTTTATTCCGACGGCAAAACCGGTCATGTGTACAGGGCATAGGAGTCATAGCTTAAAAAACAAGTGTGGTATCATTCCCCTAGAAAAGCCTTTATCAACCAGGGGTGCCTTTTGGGTTCTTCAGAGGTGCCTTTGCAAAATGCCTAAAAGTTGACCAAAAATTGTCAACAAACCAGCAGGTGAATCAAGCCTGTCTTTCTTGTTATACAAAGCCACAGGTTTTTATTGTGCAGAAGTACAACCTTGGGCATTGTGCTGGCCAACCACCGGTGATCTAACAACTGATGATTTCATAGGTTGTTATGGAAGACATTGGCACCTGAAGACATCCTTATTTTAGTTTTTTACATTTCAGAATGTGGTAGCTAGAGATTGTGTGCATACTTTTAAATGGTAACTTGACTTCAAATAGGTTGAGAAACACTGTACTAGAAGGCTACTGGTGCCACAAAACAGGAATTTTCTGGACCCATTACAAGTTTTATTGGATATTCAACTACTAAGAAAAATAAGGTAGACAAATTATCTACAAACGATCTGACTTTTCTGAGGATTTAATTCAGGGACAGGAGAATCCTTAGTAGTTGATTGCTGAATAGGTCACAATATTTGTAGTTTCCTGCAAGAGGTGGAACTTGGAAGCCTTACAAGGGACACAGAATAAAGGCCATACCTAGGAACTGACTCAAAGCAATGACTCAGGCAACCAGACCTGTACAAGAAACTGGTTCAACCAGCTCTGGAATGAAAGACACTCCTAAAGAATAGTGATGGCATGTTAATATACTGTTAACCCTATGACTGCTGATAGACTTGCTCTGCCAACTGTTGTTGCACTGTAAAAAGAAAAAAAGGAAGTTATTACTGATGGAACAATCCAAGAAACAATTCAAGGAACCAATAGAAACCGGGAACTGCTTAGGCCATCTAGAAATCATTGCACCTATGCTAATGTCAGAAAGTTTTCTCAACTTACCTTTAACAGATTTTCTATATATTCTGTTGCGTGACTCGTGACAAGCTTTTCACAGTACTTCTGGGTAAAAATGCATTCTTTTGTCATGTGTTTTTTTCAATGTGCCCTCCGTCTCTGAAAGCTATAGATTGTATGTTGCAATAATTGAAAGGTCCCTAAAGTAAAACTCTATTTTTTTAAACTAACAATTAAAGTGGTTCTAAAGGGTCAAAATTAAAAAAATATATATGTACTTACCTGCTCTGTGTAATGGTTTTGCACCTAACAGGCCTGATCATCTTCTTTTTGGGCCCCTGCCCTCATGCACATTGCTGGATTGAAATGGGGCTCAGGTAAGTAAAAGGGAGGGGCTGGGGGAGGAGCTGCACCCAGAAGGTTTTTTACCTTAATGCATAGAATGCATGAAAGTGATTGTAAAGTCTTGTGTTTTTTTTTAAATAACAAACATGTCATACTTACCTCCTCTATGCAGTTGGTTTTGCACAAGAGCAGTCTAGATCCCCCTCTTCTCGGGTCCCACTTCACTGCTCCTGGCCCCTCCCTCCAGTCGAGTGCCCCCACAGCAAACAGCTTGCTACGGAGCACCTGAGCCAAGTCACTGCTCTGTGTGTTCATTCAGACACGGAGCCCCAACCCTGGCCCCCTCTCTCTTCTGATTGGCTAAATGACTTTGACAGCCACGGGAGCCAATGGCGCCACTGCTGTGTCTCAGCCAATCAGGAGGACAGTCCCGGATGGCTAAGACACTCGTGGACATTGCTGGAGAGAGATGGGGCTCAGGTAAGTAATTGCAAGGTGATGGGGAGGCTGCTACACACAGAAAGTTTTTTTATCTTAATGCATAGAATGCATTAAGATAAAAAAAACCTTCTGACTTTACAACCCATTTAACCACTTGCCGACCGGGCCATAGCCGAAAGACGGCTGCAGAGCGGTCGGCTACTGCTACTGCTCTCGCGCGCCCCCTGGGGCGCGCACCCGAGAACTTCCGTGACCGCCGGGTCAAATGACGGAGCGATCACATGTCAACAGACCGGCGTCATGTTGTTCCTCCCGCCCCTCTCTGTACCGATCGGTACAGGGAGAGGGGGAGGGATCGGATGGCAGCACCACTGTGGGCTGCATGTGTAGTGCCCACAGCGGTGCTCAGTGACAATTGCAGTCACATCCATCCATTCCTCCATGCTCAGCCATCCCTGCAATATACCCCGCAATACTCTGCATAATACCCCGCAATACTCTGCATAATACCCCGCAATACTCTGCATAATACCCTGCAATACTCTGCATTATACCCTGCAATACTCTGCAATACTCTGCATTATATCCTGCAATACTCTGCATTATACCCTGCAATACTCTGCATTATACCCCGCAATACTCTGCATTATACCCCGCAATACTCTGCATTATATCCTGCAATACTCTGCATTATACCCTGCAATACTCTGCATAATACCCTGCAATACTCTGCATTATACCCTGCAATACTCTGCATTATACCCTGCAATACTCTGCATAATACCCTGCAATACTCTGCATAATACCCTGCAATACTCTGCATAATACCCTGCAATACTCTGCATTATACCCTGCAATACTCTGCATTATACCCTGCAATACTCTGCATAATACCCCGCAATACTCTGCATTATACCCCGCACTACTCTGCAATATACCCGGCACTATTCTGCAATATATCCCGCAATACTCTGTAATATGCCCAGCAATACTCTGCAATATACCCAGCAATATACCCTGCACTACTCCGCAATACTCTGCAATACTCTGCAATTTTTAACCAGTTCCCGCCCACAGTCATATGACGTCCTTGACTTTGAGCAGGGATATCTGAATGATGCCTGCGGCTACAGGCATCATTCAGACATCAGCTTTTTCATCCGGCGATTTCCTACACCATAAGAATGATCATAGCGGCTGTTCCACTGCTTGATCGTTCTTATGGGAGGCAAGGGGGGACACCCCCCCTTCCCGCCACCCTCCGGTGCTTCTACCGACTCACCGCTACGATCAAAGCCAAGATCGTTTTTTTTTTTTTTTTTTTTTATTTCAGGCTTCCCAGCCTAGAGGTGAGATGTGGGGTCTTATTGACCCCATATCTCACTGTAAAGAGGACCTGTCATGCCATATTCCTATTACAAGGATGTTTACATTCCTTGTAATAGAAATAAAAGTGATCAAAAATTTTTTTGGGGGGGAAAAAGTGTCAAACTAAAATAAATAAAGTAAAATAAACAATAAAAAAAAAAAAAAAATGTTTAAAGCGCCCCTGTCCGTGTGCTTGCATGCAGAAGCGAACACATACGTAAGTCCCGCCCACATATGAAAACGGTGTTCAAACCACACATGTGAGGTATCACTGCGAACGTTGGAGCGAGAGCAATAATTTTGGCCCTAGACCTCCTCTGTAACTCAAAACATGTAACCAGTAAAAAATTTTAAAGCGTCACCTATGGAGATTTTTAAGTAGCGACGTTTGGCACCATTCCACGAGAGTGTGCAATTTTGAAGGGTGACATGTTAGGTATTTATTTACTCGGCGTAACTTCATCTTTCACATTATGCAAAAACATTGGGCTAACTTTACTGTTTTATTTTTTTTTAAAGCACAAAACTGTTTTTTTTCCCAAAAAAACACATTCGAAAAATTGCTGCGCAAATACCGTGCGAGATAAAAAGTTGCAACAACCGCCATTGTATTCTCTAGGGTCTTTGCTAAAAAAAATATATGTATAATGTTTTGGGGTTCTATGTAATTTTCTAGCAAATAAATTATTATTTTTACATGTAGGAGAGAAATATAAGAATTGGCCTGGGTGCTCCAGAACGCCTGGAGGTGCTCCGTGCATGTTGGACCTCTGTATGTGGCCACGCTGTGTAAAAGTCTCACACATGTGGTATCACCATACTCGGGAGTAATAGCAGAATGTGTTTTGGGGTGTAATTTGTTGTATGCATATGCTGTGTGTGAGAAATAACCTTCTAATATGACAATTTTGTGAAAAAAAAAAGAAAAAAAAAATCTTGATTTTGCAAAGAATTGTGGGAAAAGATGACAATTTCAAAAAAACTCACCATGCATCTTTCTAAATACCTTGGAATGTCTTATTTCCAAAAAGGGGTCATTTGGGGGGTATTTGTACTTTTCTGGCATGTTAGGGTCTCAAGAAATTAGATAGGCCGTCAGTACTTCAGGTGTGATCAATTTTCAGATATTGGCACCATAGCATTTGGACTCTCTAACATTCACAAAGACCAAATAATATACACCAAGTTGTACTTATTTTTACCAAAGATATGTAGCGGTATAAATTTTGGCCAAAATTTACGAAGAAAAATTACTAATTTGCTAAATTTTATAACAGAAACAAAGAAAAATTCATTTTTTTACCAAATTTTCAGTCTTTTTTCTTTTATAGCGCAAAAAAAAAAAAAACCAACGGTGATTAAATACCACCAAAAGAAAGCTCTATTTGTGTGAAAAAAAAGACAAAAATTTCATATGGGTACAGTATTGTATGACTGAGTAATTGTCATTCAAAGTGTGAGAGCACCGAAAGCTGAAAATTGGTCTGGTTAGGAAGGGGGTTTAAGTGCCCAGTGGTCAAGTGGTTAAGGTAAAAATCCTCCTTCCTTTAGAAACACTTTAAGTGTCCAAGGTGCAACAAAATACACTTTTGCTGCAATACTCACCTCCTATCCAGCTCTGTCTCTTGCAGATTTGTCCAGCACTGACAGCCCACTTATGGATTGAATGATGCCAAACGCCATTAAGTCCATTTCCTTTGAGCGCAGGCTGTCATGGACACTCTTAGGGATGTGTCATATAGCCACGGTAGGCTGACAGAAGAATTCTGCAAAGAAGAGGCGCAAGCCTCTAGTGGCCAAAAAAGAAGCAACGTAAGATAATGGTGATTCGCGCAGCCGAGCCATGATGCCGCAGTACAACTGCGGCGGCTGCTCGGCAAGTGGTTAAGAAAGTTATAACACTCACCTGTTACAGGATCTAGGCACTGAGTCTCCTCTTTGACACGTCGCTGCAAGCAATCTCTGGGATGTAGTGGCAAGTTAGTAGACACCTCTCCCAATTGCTGCTGTCTTCAAATAGCGAGGTGATACACAGCTCGATGTTCAAGTAACACGTCACTACTATACCTAACATCCCCCTGCTGCAGTGACCCCAGCACTCTGGTTCCTACTTTGTCTCTGTGTCCCAGTAAGCCCCTCATACTGGACTAAAGTAAGATGTCCAGTATGTGGAGCTACTCTGTAAATCTTGGCTCCCATGCCTGCCCAGGGGGAGGTTTTGGTGCTCTACTTTCACACTCCTGCTCGGGTTGCTCCCCCACATTTTGAGTAAGTCCCTGTTTGCCACCCCCTAATGTTATATGATATCTGACTGTACATTCTGTTTTTTTGTTGGTAATTTTATTGTAGATAATTTTAGGCTCATATTTCTCCCGAGGAAGCGACAATAGTCACAAAACATGTAGTGGATCAGCCTCAGTACTTTCCCATGTGTTCACCTATATGTAAGTCATTTTCATTGGTGGGACGCTAGACACTACCTTCTGGGAAATAAATGCGGCTTAATAGGAGCCTTATTACCTAAAGTGTTACTAAACCCACAACAGTAAAATCAGTCTGTATATGCAGTAAAGCATGCTTGTCATACTCCAACGTGGAACATAAGGGGTTAATCCTCTGCATTGTGTAAATAGGCTGCTTGATCCTGTATGCACAGAGCCTTTGGAGTCAGGCTGTACTTGCTCAGTTTGGTGTGTATTGCTAGAGAGGTTTTTTTTTTCTTGAGAGAGTGTATGAGATCAGCACAGGGCCAATCAGCACTGTCCAGACAGAGGGTCAGGGGTCCTGGATCCTGATAGGACAGCTCAGTGCAGCATGAAAACTCCTCCTACAAGCTTTACCAGGAACTGATAGAAATCACAAGATTGATATATACTGCTGATGAGAAAAGGTATTTAGCAGTTTATATTTACTAAAATAATTGCATTTCCATGTTCTGTGTAATGTGGGAGACCAGATATAGTGAATGCTGGGTCCTGGGTTTAGTAACAATTTAATGTGTGATTTTTTACTTTGAGAATTTTGTTATTCATATGGTTTTAAATAAGGATGTAATAAAAGGACTATTGTTGGTATAATTTAAAAAATGTGTCAATCCATGACCACTGGGTATGAAGGTCAAGAAATTTAGGTCTGTCCCACTTTCTTTGAGTTTTGTATTGAAGTTATTGGATGTGGTGCCCTCTACTTTTTGCAGGCACTAACAATATTGTAATGTGTATATTGAGCTGGAACAGCGAAGATAACCTTGGAGACAACCAAAAAGGAGAGGTTTGTCTGGCAAAACCTTGGTGAGGCTTGTAAATGGACAGGAAAACCCTCTAACACTGGAGAGTGGAGCCAGGTAAGGCCTGGTATGAGCGTAAATGCGGCTTCCTTGGATTCTCAAAATTCCGAATCTACAGCTGAAACAAAAGTTATTATTCCAAATAAGACAGAAGAGAGAGGCGCCTCTAAGTGCAGAATTAGTAGCTGTTTATTTCCCCAAACAAGATTAAAAACACTTACAAAATCTGGTGAATTAAAAAGCGTGTAGTCATTGATAATGCAAATGGTCCTGCAGGCAGATGGGTCCCCGGCATGTAAAGACTCTCACAATTGTGTCCTGTGCTGTACCAAAAACATAGAGCTACCGGTAAGCTGATAAATGGGTACACACACCGAGTTCATGATGGACGGAGATCCCGGAAGTGATGTCAGCAGTGAGAGACGGGAGCCAGCATGAACAGGATGTAGTCATCAGTAAGGGACGCATTTCGGAACATTAGTAAGTTCCTTTTTCAACCTAATGCTTGGGGAATAAACAGCTACTAATTCTGCACTTAGAGGCGCCTCTCTCTTCTGTCTTATTTTGTTTCAGAGTTTGCTCCTCTTTTCTGAGTGCAGCCCTCAATGTTGGATATATATCATTGGACCCTTGCCTCTCTAGAGATACTGTCTGCTTGGTCTTCATGCTCAGAGCGCCCTTATACACTGTACCTGGATAAGTTATTATTCCTACCACTCACATCCTGGTTCTGACTTCTATTCAGGATTCTGCTAATCCCCCAAGTCTCTAGTGCCTCAGAGGCTAAGAACTAAACTCCTGCATTGCATCCACGAATCCAAACTCTCTGGACATTCTGATGTACACAGGTCCCATCTGTACTGATGACCACATTTCTGAAAGAATGTAGACTATGTAAGAGCTTGCTCAATTTGTGCCCAAACAAAGTCTTCTACTCTACTCTATCAATGCATCTGGCCCCCTAATCTAAATGCGGGGTGCCGGAAGCATGGATTCCAGTGTTTTTTTTTTTTTTTTTTAGAAGCTCGTGATTAGATCCAGAGGCTCTAATAACTTCAAAAAAGGGTGGGCTTGTGTGACTCCACTTGTGTGACAATATTGAATTAATATTTGCTATTCTCTTCCTGATTACCCTCCCAGCCAATCAGGAAGCAGCTCCTGAGACCCAATTGGCCAGGGAGTGTCTCTGGACACTTCCTGTTCAGCCTGGAGGGGAACGGAGAGGAGAATGGGCCGGCTCTTCATTCCTCCTGCCTCCTAAGGTTAGTCTCTGCCACGTGCCCGGAAAGGGGGGGTCCAGTGCTTCCGGCGATCGCCGCCTTTCCCTGTCCACAGGTCCTGTGGACGGGGGAATGGATCCGGTATCAGTGCAACCGTAGTAGTGGGAGACGAGGACTTGCTGGTGCATAGGTAGAAGCAGTGGCAGTTGGTGCTAAATATTTGGGGGGGGATGTTTGCAGCAATCCCCCCCCACCGGGGGGGGCATTATGCTTGCAGCGATCAACCGGGGGGGTGGGCTTGCGTTAGTTTGCTGCTCCCCCCCCCAAAAAAAATATTTACCACCAGCCGCCACTGCTTCTACCTATGCACCAGCAAGTCCTCTTCTCCCGCTACTACGGTTGCACTGATACTGGTATCAGTGCCAATACTAAGTACTCCTTCAAGTGGTCCGATACCTTAAATTGATACCTTTTCAGTGTGATTTGAGCCCATACAAATGAATGGGCTCAAATCACACTGCAAAGAATCTTATGTGATTTGAACAGGAATGCGGTGCGATTCCTGTCCGAATCACATGCGTTTTTCAGCACTGCTCCTGTGTGAACCCAGGCTGAAGTCACTATGACAAGCCTGGGTTCACACAGGAGCGATACTGAAAACCGCTTGTGATTCGGACAGGAATTGCACTGCATTCCTGTTCAAATCACATAAGATTCTTTGCAGTGTGATTTGAGCCCATTCATTTGTATGGGCTCAAATCACACTGAAAAGGTATCAATTTAAGGTATCGGACCACTTGAAGGAGTACTTAGTATTGGCACTGATACCAGTATCAGTGCAACCGTAGTAGCGGGAGAAGAGGACTTGCTGGTGCATAGGTAGAAGCAGTGGCAGTTGGTGCTAAATATTTGGGGGGGGATGTTTGCAGCAATCCCCCCCCACCGGGGGGGGCATTATGCTTGCAGCGATCAACCGGGGGGGTGGGCTTGCGTTAGTTTGCTGCTCCCCCCCCAAAAAAAATATTTACCACCAGCCGCCACTGCTTCTACCTATGCACCAGCAAGTCCTCTTCTCCCGCTACTACGGTTGCACTGATACTGGTATCAGTGCCAATACTAAGTACTCCTTCAAGTGGTCCGATACCTTAAATTGATACCTTTTCAGTGTGATTTGAGCCCATACAAATGAATGGGCTCAAATCACACTGCAAAGAATCTTATGTGATTTGAACAGGAATGCGGTGCGATTCCTGTCCGAATCACATGCGTTTTTCAGCACTGCTCCTGTGTGAACCCAGGCTGAAGTCACTATGACAAGCCTGGGTTCACACAGGAGCGATACTGAAAACCGCTTGTGATTCGGACAGGAATTGCACTGCATTCATGTTCAAATCACATGAGATTCTTTGTAATGTGGTTTGAGCCATTCATATTCTATGGGCTCAAATCGCACCTCACCACATGGTATCGATAACTGATATTGGCGAGTACTTGAGCACAAGTATCGGTACTCGTTTTTGCTCTTAAAAAACAGTGGCGGCTGGTACTTAATAATTCAGTGGGCTGCAAACCAACACCCCTCCCCCCTGCGGGAGACGAGGCCATTCCCCGCCCCTCCTGGGAGATGGACGGCGGGGAACACCGGGAACACCCCCCCGCGGGAGACGGACGGCCTCCTTACCTTACCTCCGATCTCCCCTCCTCCTCCTTCCCCTGTCCGAGCCGGGGAGTGCTGTATGCTGGATGGCTGAGCCTCTGCGGGTGAACCATCCCTGGAGTCAAAGTGGCGGCTGGTGGGTCCATCCGTCGGGCTTCCCCTGCTTCGACTCAGGCCGTGCGTCTCCTTCCTCCTCCTCCTTGGCCAATAAGATCACTTCTCCTTTCGGCCAATTGGGAAATGGGTCTCATGATCCGCTTCCTGATTGGCTGGGAGGAGAATCAGTGTGACAATAGTGAATATTAATTTGCTATTGTCACACAACTGGGTGGGCTCAGGGCACAGTGCTCTGTGCCCCGAGCCCAGCCTTTTTTGAAGCCTTTTTAGAGCCTCTGACTCTAATTGCGTGCTTCAAAAAAAAAAAAATCCCCCATTGGAATCCATGCGTCCGGTGCCCTGTATGTAGATCAGGGGGCCAAGCGCATTGATTGGGGGGGAGGGGTGGCGCCCCTAATGGATGGGCTGCCACTGCCTGGTACCATTTCTCTCTGGACATTATTACCTACCTTTCTCCTTCAGATGGCTGTACAGGTAGTCAGGTAGTGGTGGACCGTTCTTTAGAGATGGCTCATTTCGTACCTCTCCCCTCATTCCCCCGACATCTCAAGTTACCAAATTCTTTTCATTTTCACTACTCTGATCCTGCATAGATTCCCTCACACCTTTTCTCTAACTACTCCCTAAGAAAATCTATTTTAGGAATACAAACGTAAGCTATATGCTGGTCATACACCATAGGAAAAATCGTCCGAAATTCGGTCATTTAGACAGTTTGTTCGTTTTTCGGCCAGTTAATGGGCACAAAATCAATAATCGTTGGGACATTTTTGAGCCGAAAAAACAAAGGACAAGTTTGGAAATATTCTGCCATTGAAAGGTTAATGTGTTTCCCCTCCAAACTGTCTCCACTAGGTATATGTAAAAAAACGAACAAAAAATGCATTAATTTATGTCCACTGAACGATTTATAGGACATTACATGATGGCACTATCGTTTGCGCTCACGGTCGAAAATGGGTTCGGCCGATTTTTCGTGTAGTGTATGGCCAGCATTATGAAAGGTCCCCACATGCAATGTGTCAACTATTCACCTGGTAAAAAAAATAATTCTTTTGAGACCTGGACCTTGATGGGTGGGAAGGCAAAGGAATAGGATATAATGTAATACCTGTTTCTCAATCCAGTGCCACGGGCACTTCTGGATTTCACCTGCTGATGACACAGCCATTCAAGAGGCAATTGTTTTGATCGGTGCCAGCTTTAAATGGCGCAGCAACATGTGGTTGGCCTTTAAGCAATGCATCATTATTCCTAAACCAAGCCCCCTGCTGCATTGACCCTTACACTCCCAAGTGTCTCCAGTGGCCCCTGTGCCTCCTATTTCTGTGTGTCCCCTGTGAAATCCAATGGTCCCAGTGTCTGCAGTGGTCCCAGTGCTCCTGTGCCTCCAGTGACCCTGTTATTTCTGTGCAATCCTGTGTCTCTAGTGACCCCAGGACTCCTATGCCTCTAGTGACTATATGAATCCTAGTTCACTCCTGTGTCTTCGGTGTCCCCAGCACTCCAGTGTCTACAGAGATCCCAGTGCTCCTATTGCTCTAGTGACCTTGTGACCCCTATGCACTCCTGTGTCACCCAGTGTACTCAAAACACCCTGTGTCACCCATGACCCTGAAACATCCTGTTTCATTTTGTGACTCCAGTATGCACTGAGCACCTTTGTTTAAGGCTGGGTTCACACCAGTGCGAATTGGATTTGGATTTCCCTGCATCCAATTTGCATAGCAGGAGGCTATGACCAGCTCTCTATGGAGCCGGTTCACACATCTCCACAGTGGCTCCGGTGCAAATTGCACCAAGGCCCTGTCCATCTTTTGGTCCATTTCAGGTCCAAATTCAGCCCAAAATTCAGGCTGAAATCGGACCTGAAACAGTGAATGGAGACGCACCGGACTCTTGCTGTGAGCTGCTGCGATCTACAGTGTGAACCCAGCCTAAAGGGATATATCCTAAAAGAGCTGGGACTTAATTAATACAGAGTAGCAAAGGGAAAGAAGACACTCATTTGAAACGCTCACTGACTTTGGTTAGGTGACTCATATGCAATCAGGGCTACCTTAAAATGGGTACCCTGGAACATCACCCATAGCATGAACCAAAAGAAGCAGCACCAGACCAATATTATAAAGGTATGCAAAGAGCTTTGATGATGCACAAAATATCCAACATTATTTGGGTGCAAAAGATGATAAGCAAGCCGCTGCTCCAGGTCTGCCCACACTACAAAACTCAGTAAACTGGCATTAGGAAGGCGCTAGTCCAGCTCGTAACTGTTTCAGGTGAGAACAAAGGCATTCCGGAGGGCTACACTCTACACATCAAATTAAAGGGTGTCTTTGTTTCACATAAACCTATAAAAGCCATAAAATCACAGTGGGGGGGGGGGGGGGGGGGGACAGGTTTCACACTATGTGTAGCACTTAATCATTAACTGTCTCTCCACCTCAATATACACAAACACACTAGCATAAGTGGAGTTAACTTTAACATAACAAGGGATCTCTCCTCAAAACAGAAGGATAAAAAAAATCTACTTAAACAAATAAAAAAGCCTGGTACACATGGGGCGAATGTCGGGCACCATCGGCTGGGTTCAATAGAAACCGGCAAACATTCGGCCTTCTGTACGACAGCTGGTCCGACAGAAGCTGGCCATTCGGCCGGTTTCTGTTGAAGGGTCATGACCAAAACAGGCCAATGGCTGAGAGTGCTGACCAGAGTGTTCTGGCAGAGGGGTCGTCCTAACATTGGATTGTTAGTACAGTGGCTCTGACCTGAGCTGTCAGTTTTTTTTTCGTTCAACCCATCCACCCAACCCCAAAACTAGTAATATGTACGAGGCTTTACACCAAACTTGATATAATGTTTTTCCATAGTAACACACCAAATGAAAACAAAAGCAATTGTGTAATATGAGATGATATGGGGACAACAAAACAAATTGTGGAAGGTGCAATTAAAAACAATTGTCAAAAACTAGAATCATGAATAATCATTTGCAGTCCTTGCACCAAGCCCATTTTGAAAACAATACATAGTGGAGGTAATAATCCTAAATTACTCATAATGATATATAACAGGATGTAATTATGCTGGGCTTCTCATACTAATGGGTTAAATCCCATTTATGGTTTAAGCTTTCCAGATACCTTGTTTTTAAATGAAATATCTGGGATACTAACCTTTTACATAATAATCTAAAGGCATCCCCCCCTCACTTTAGGAATATAATTTTGTCAATGCCCTGAATTTGCAAGGCTCAGGGATCGCCCCATTCAAGCCATTAAAATGCTTGGCTACATTTGTGGAATGGTTCTCCTCTATATCTTACCTGTATATGTGAACATAGAGGTATTCCCACAGCCTCCTGGTGGTACTCCCCACATATTGGATGGAGAAAATGTTACATGTTAACAAATAAACAACATACTGGATATTACAATTGTTAAAAGTATTAATTATATACAGTGCATCTGGAAAGTATTCCTAGCTTTTCACTTTTTCCACTTTTTGTTAGGTTACAGCCTTATTCCAAAATGGATTAAATTCATTATTTTCCTCAAAATTCTACAAACAATATCTCATAATGACAATATGAAAGAAGTTTGTTTGAAATATTTGAAAATGTATTATAATTAAAAAAAATCACATGTACATAAGTATTCACAGCCTTTGCTCAATACTTTGTTGAAGCACCTTTGGCACCAATTACAGCCTCAAGTCTTTTTTAGTATGATGCTACAAGCTTGGCGCATCTATTTTTGGGCAGTTTCTCCCATTCTTCTTTTCAGGACCTCTCGAGCTCCATCAGACTAGATGGGGAGCATTCGTGGCACAGCCATTTTCAGATCTCTCCAGAGATGATTAATCTGGTTCAAGTCCGGGCTCTGACTGGGCCACTCAAGGACATTCACAGAGTTGTCCCATAGCCACTCCTTTGTTATCTTGGCGGTGTGCTTAGGGTTGTTGTCCTGTTGGAAAATGAACCTTCGCCCCAGTCTGAGGTCCAGGTCTGGAGCAGGTTTTCATCAAGGATGTCTCTGTACATTGCTGCATTTATCTTTCCCTTGATCCTGACTAGTTTCCCAGTTCCTGCCTCTGAAAAACATCCCCACAGCATGATGCTGCCACCACCATGCTTCACTGTAGGGATGGTATTGGCCAGGTGATGAGCGGTGCCTGGTTTCCTCCAGACACGACACTTGCCATTCAGGCTAAAGAGTTCAATCTACTGTATGTTTCATCAGACCAGAGAATTGTGTTTCTCATGGTCTGAGAGTCCTACAGATGTCTTTTAGCAAACTCCAGGTGTGCGGTCATGTGCCTTTTACTAAGGAGTGGCTTCCGTCTGGCCACTCTACCATACAGGCCTGATTGGTGGAGTGCTACAGAGATGGTTGTTCTTCTGTAAAGTTCTCCTCTCTTCACAGAGAAATGCTGGAGCTCTGTCAAAGTGACTATCATGTTCTTGGTCACCTCCCTGACTAAGGCCCTTCTACCCCAATCACCCAGTTTGGCTGGGAGGGCCCACTCTGGGAAGAGTCCTGGTGGTTCCAAACTTCTTCCGTTTACGGATGATGGAGGCCACTGTGGTCATTGGGACCTTCAATGCTGCTGAAATGTTTCTGTACCCTTCCCCAGATCTGTGCCTTGATACAATCCAGCCATCTCGGAGATCTACAGACAATTCCCTGGACTTCATGGCTTGGTTTGGGCTCTGACATGCACTGTTAACTGTGGGACCTTATATAGACAGGTGTGTGCCTTTCCACATCATGTCCAATCAACTGAATTTCCCACAGGTGGACTCCAATCAAGTTGTAGAAACATCTCAAGGATAATCAGCGAAAACAGGATGCACCTGAGCTCAATTTTGAGTGTCATGGCAAAGGCTGTGAATACTTAAGTACATGTGATTTTTTCATTTTTTACTTTTAATAAATTTGCAAAGATTTCAAACAATTTTCTTGGAGGAAATGTCATTCTTGAATGTGTGCGCTGTAAAATATTTTGTACTGTTTGAATTTAAACGCATTGTAGGTTATGCCCCCCAAATATGTTCTTGTATATTGTAATAGACCTTGACCAGGTTTTTTGGGCTGGAGCACCCCTCCCCCTCCTCATTACCTCTTATTTAGTGGCCACCAGTGCATAGGATGTATCCCCTTCAGTTCTCCCACATAGAGGAGTTCAGCTCCCATGGTTGAGACAAAGGATCTTCCATTCTATTACTAGAGTAGGACCCACTAATTCGGGGTACTTTGTCGCAGTAAGTGGGCTTAGCACTATATGACCATAAAGTGTGACCAAACCCCCGTATTTTTTGAATATGTTCAGGTGTTTTTAACTAGCCTTGCAGGAAATGTCATTCTTGAATGTGTGCTCTGTAAAATATTTTGTAGTGTTGGTTTGTGCTCTGACATGCACTGTTAACTGTGGGACATTATATAGACAAGATGTGTGCCTTTCCAAATCATGTCCAATCAACTGAATTTCCCACAGGTGGACTCCAATCAAGTTGTAGAAACATCTCAAGGATAATCAGTGAAAACAGGATGCACCTGATCTCAATTTTGAGTGTCATGGCAAAGGCTGTGAATACTTAAGTACATGTGATTTTTTTCATTTTTTACTTTTAATAAATTTGCAAAGATTTCAAACAATTTTCTTTCACATTGTCATTATTGTTTGTAGAGTTTTGTGGAAAATCATGAATTTAATCCATTTTGGAATAAGGCTGTAGCATAACAAAATGTGGAATTAGTGCAGCGCTGTGAGTACTTTCCTGGATGCACTGTATATCTTGCCACTAACCATGAATGTAAAATCATCACTCCTAATTATGTGGGGACAACAGGGACAGTTACACACCACATCTATAATTGCTCTTAAAGAGGAGCTCCAGTCATTTTTGTGTTTATTAACCACTTGCCGCCCGCCGGCCGTCATATGACGGCCAAGCGGCTCGGCTCTTGTTCTGGGCGGGCGTCATATGACGTCCATCCATTTAAACAGGGCATGCGCGCAGCCCTGTACCTTCGGTGGCCGCGTGTCATGGAGACATCGCTCACCTCCGAAGGGGGTGAACAGCTACTGGGCATGACTGTTTATCACGTGATTGGCCGTTTGTGAAAAAGTTAGAGTCTACAAACTATGGAATAGATTTATGGCATTTTTTTTTTTTTACTAGTAATGGCGGCAATCAGCAATTTTTATCAAGACTGCGACATTGCGTCGGATAAATTGGAACACCTAACAAGCTTTTTTGGGAACCAGTGACACTATTACAGTGATTGGTGTTAAAAATATGCACTGTTACTGTACTAATGACACTGGCAGGGAAGATGTTAACATCAGGGGCGGTCAAAGGGTTAAGTTTGTCCCTAGGAGGTGCTTGCTAACTGTGTGGGGAATGCTCTGACTGGATGAAGACAGAGGTCGGTGTTCCTGCTTAGCAGGAACACCAATCTGTATCTTCTTCCCTGTCAGAACGCCTATCTGCCTTGTTTACATAGGCAGATCGCCGTTCTGCCTCTCTGGGGAGCGACTGCAGGTGGCCAGCGGACACTGGGATCGCCAGACCCGCTGATTGGTTCCCCCTCTGTCCAATTGGTATGCGCTTGCCCCCAGTGTCTATTACACAAAATTACGTACAGGTACGTCGTTTAGCACAATAGAGCCGCCCTGCCGCAATATATCTGCAGTAGGCAGCCTTTAAGTGGTTATTAAACACACACTCACCTGTCCCAGGATACAGTGATGTGCTCACCCGAGCCACCCCTTCCCCTTCCCCTCCAGTCTTTTCTTACTCCAGCATCTCAATTGTGGGCACCTGGCTGTGACAGCATGAGTGCATGCACGAGCCGCGCTGCGCATTGTGAATGGTCTTGCAGTCTTGTGGGATCTGTGACGTGTCCCAGATGACTATGGGGAGGGAGAGAAGAACTTCCACTCGGATTGCCTAGGCAATCTGAGCAGATGTGGGCGTGGGTACCTGTTCAAAACCAAGTACCCGCTCCCCCCCCCCTCCAAAAAAAGTGCCATTTGGAGAAGAGGCGAGGGAGGAGGCCTTATAGCAGGCCCTTTTGGGTGGAGCTCTACTTTAACAGTAGCTAACTTTTTAATTAAGGTGACAGCAGTCCCATTAAAATCAATTTTTAATATCCACAAAGTGGACCTAAATGGTGTTTATTGGCTTCAATACGTTTTGACAAGCTGGGTGAAAGTTGTGCAAATGTTCACTGTGCATACTGCTTTTCAGACTACCATTTATAGGCCTACTGTATGTGTGCTGGGCCCTAGGGTGCCCGAGTGTAACTATTATTGTAGTAACATAAAAGGATTATACTCAGCATAGTTGAGAACTCATTAGCCATAGTTGGAACTGACAAGCTCCATGGTGTAGTTGTCTCAGCAGCAGAGGACATCAGTGGAAGCCTCCATACTTCTCTCAGCACAGGCTTACTTTATAACACAAAAGACCAGCATTGTCCCTATAATGTTAGTCCACCAATATCTGATTCATTTGCTTTTACAAAGTAAAAGAACTTCCTACATTGTTGGTGCCACTGTTTTTTTTTTAACACATGAGAACAGCTCCATCTGTAGTCCACTCCCTGGTATGTTAATTATTTACTCATTGAATGTTTTCTGTTTACAATCTTGCCACAAAGTAATAGTGTAAACCAGCCTAAAAGGAAATGCTAATAATAATAACAATAATAATGAAAGTATGCACTCTGTGGATACAGACTTTCACTAAAGGTTCAATAGAAACTTTTAACCAGACAGTCTGAAACTGCCAGATAGATTAGAGTCAATGATTGACCAATATCCATTCACTGGAATTTACTAGAACAATAGACTTTTCTTTTGGGAGTTTGTGATTAGGTCACCTTTCAGTAGCTAAAGGACAATGTAACATCAGCACAGCTTTTTCTTTTCAGTTTTTGTTTAAAGTGGAACTTCATTCTCCCAATCAACATTGATTATTTGTAATCCTTATGCTGCTAGCATTAGTAAATATATAGGAAAGTACAGTATTTCATATTTACTTATTTTAAACTTTTTATTTTTTTTTCAGTTTCTTTCTGGTTTCTTGCCTAGGCAAATGATGTAATGATTATATAGTAATTGCTACATGAATCTTTTGCTCTTACTTAAGATGGCCACAGCCAGAAATGTTAGGAGGTTGTTTTTCAAAGTGATTTTTCAACAAAATAAAGCATGGAGACATGGGTGGGGGGGATTTGATTTAAATGTTAAAATGAATTAAATAGTGTTTTTGGTTTGTGGTGCTCAGATACAGTGAAGATCTGCTTTAACCGCTTGCCAACCAGCCGCCACCGCAGTTTTACTGCGGCAGAATAGCACGGCTGGGGCGAAACGACGTTACCTTGCGTCGCTTCGCCTTTTGGCTACTAGGGGCGCGCGCGGCTGCAGCGTGTGCCTGGAGCCAATGCGAGTGTCCGGCGGGTGCTATGACCGCCGGGCACCTGCGACTGCTCGTGACAGAGCGAGAAACGGAATCTCTGTGTGTAATCACACAGATCCCGGTTCTTTCAGGGGAGTAGAAACAGATTGTGTGTTCATACTAAGTATGAACACCGATCTATCTCTCCTAGACAAGTCCCATCTCCCTACAGTTAGAACACACCTAGGGAACACAATTAACCCCTTGATCGCCCCCTAGTGTTAACCCCATTCCTGCCAGTGACATTTATATAGTAATCAGTGCATTTTTATTGCACTGATCGCTGTATAATTGTCAGTGGTCCCAAAAATGTGTCAAAAGTGTCAAATTTGGCTGCCGTAATATCACAGTCCCGATAATAATCGCAGATCGCCGCCATTACTAGTAAAAAAAAAATAATAAAAATGCCATAAATCTATCCCCTATTTTGTAGACGCTATAACTTTTGCGCAAACCAATCAATATACGCTTACTGCGATTTTTTTTTAACCAAAAATATGTAGAATACATATTGGCCTAAACGGAGGAAAAAATTTGTTTTTTTGATTAAAAATGTGGGATATTTATTATAGCAAAAAGTAAAAGATAGTGGGTTTTTTTCAAAATTGTCGCTCATCTTTTGTTTATAGCGCAACAAAATAAAAAAACACAGAGGTGATCAAATACCACCAAAAGAAAGCCATATTGGTGGGGAAAAAAAGGACATCAATTTTGTTTGGGTACAGCGTCGCACGACAGCGCAATTGTCAGTTAAAGTGACGCAGTGCCGTATTGCAAAAAATGGCCTGGTCATTGAGCAGCCAAATCTTCTGGGGCTGAAGTGGTTAAGGTGCTTTAGCTCATATTTATTTTACCGTTACATTTACAGTATTTGGTTTCATTATTAGAGGGTAAAGCAGATAAACATGTTCTTTTTGCAGAATTTTCCCTTCTTAAAGTTCAGGTACGCCTTTTACTACTACTATTGCATGTGTGACATATTTTGGAAAGTTTGAGATTTTGTAGGAATCCTTTACTTCTGTGTTAGGAAAAATGGCATCATTATCAACAGTTACCAGCTAACAATGTAATTCAGTAATGACTAATTGTGTAAATATAATTACATTTTTTATCTGATTATTATTATAACAGAGGATTTTGGTAGCGCAGTTAGCACAGCGCTTTTCAAAGTAAATGGAGACCGCATAGTTACAATATAACTCAATACAGGAGGATTAGGAAGGCCCTGCTCATGAAAGCTTGCAATCTAAATGGGAGAGGCAAGTGATACAGAAGGTAATAATTGTGAGGGATAAGCTAATAGAAGAAGTAGAAGTTCAGTTTTCAGGTGGAGGCAGGATAGGCTTCCCTGAAGAAATGATTTTTCAGGGATCGTCTAAAGGCGGACAGAGTACAGGAAAACCTTGGTTTGAGAGTAACTTGGTTTAAGAGCGTTTTGCAAGACAAGCAGTGGGCGCTGCTATTGGAAGTTTTTTTTTTTTTTTTTTTACCCTAAGGCAGATAAATACTTTGCCTTTAGAACCACTTTAATGGATCCTAGATGATTACAGGCAGTGTATGTTATATTGATACATGACCACAAGATGGCAACACAGAGCATAAAATCTAATAAAGGACTGCATCTTCAGCAAAAAACTCTACATTTATATTAGGTAAATTGCACTCCAGCATTTTGCTCTGTACACCCCAAAATTATTAGGTATCTTGGACTTTGGGGTTTATTTTCTAAAGGCAAATCAACTTCGCACTACAAGTGCACTTGGAAGTGCAGTTGCTGGAGATCTGAGGGGGACATGCAAGGAAAATAAAAAAACAGCATCTTTGCTTCTACATGATTGAATGATAAAATCACCAGTGCTTCCCCTCAGATTTACAGCAAGTACACTTGTATTGTAGAGTGGATTTGCCTTTAATAAACCCCAAAATACCTAATAAGTTGGGGTGTACACAACAAAGTGCTAGAGTGCAATTTGCCTAATAGGGACACTAGTTAGATTGACCTGTGTGTCCCCAAGGAAAGACATTGGTAGGCTTTCATCCTCACTTCCTGTTTGGCTATGTGACAGGAAGTGAAGCCAGTTTTCAGAAAAGGGACACAAAGCCCAACCTAAAAGAAGACAAGCAGGGGTTCCAACACTCACTTGGTTTCCCTCAAATGCCCACAATTAGAATAGGATTGTCTTGAGCTAGATTTTAGCTCAGTGCTCTGAACCAGTGCTTTTCAACCCTGTCTTCAAGTACCCCCAACATGCCATGTTTGCAGGTTTTCTTTCACCTTCACAGGTGCTTTAAATCACAGTCAATGGCTTGGTATTTTGGACAGCTATTTTAGCTAAGATAAATTCCCAAAACATGTCCTCTCGGGGGTACTTGAGGACTGAGGCTGAGAACCACTGCACTAAAATAGATAATTGAATACTTAACTCTCTGTAATTTTCCTTTCCTGGTGCCTATCCATGGCAGCATATGCACAATCCATGCAAATGCTACCACGAAGGCACCAGGAAAGAAGCTTTTAGACAAATCACACCTTTGTTTGTTTTCCATGCCAATCAGCCTAGTTAAGCTGCAGCTGGGAAAGGTGTTGCATGAAAATTGTTTGGGGGGGGGGGGGGGGGGGTGTAAAATGCATTACTTGGATTGAGCATGCATCTGCAAAAAAAATAGCAAAACACATAAAACATAAAAATTTGCTACAAATTTTATTGGTCAACAAAACAGGACTTGGAAAAGAGCAAGGAAAGCAAAAAACACATGTATGGTAATTTGAGACTATTGCAGTCTATGGGAACTGACTTGTTCATTTTGCTAGTCCCCACTTGGCTGGCTTATATTCTAGTTATTGGCCTTAAAGTGGGTATGGGGGCCCAGGTCCCACCCTGAGGGACATATATCAATGTCACCAATTTGGACAACCCCAAAAACGAAACAAGGAGAAGCGCCTTTAAAAAAGACAAATTGCTTAAAAGCTAGTAACTTGGGGGGGGGGGGGGGGTTTACTCTGCCTGTAAAGTGGTGCATGTATCCAAAATGCTGCTTCAAAGATGTACGGCTTTAGAGATAACTTACAAATCTACATTGCAGCTGCAAGATTTTAACCCAAAACAAAAATTAGCATGCCCCCCAATACATACAAGGCCATTTGAGTCTGTTAAGGCTTAAAATGAGAACCCCCACGTGAATAATACTACCCCAAACTAAAAAAATACTGTGCCCCTCCCACACACTAACAAACCCCTAGGCAAACACACAGCAAGCCAACCCATGAAAGGGGGGTGGATGCTTGGGGGCAGGAGGGGCTCGGGCACCCCAAAAGTCAAACACCTTGTTCCCATATTCAGGGGGACAAGGGCCTCTTCCACACAACCCTAGGCTGGGGTTGTGGGGGGCTGCAGACAGAGGGCTTTACAAAATGTGCAAAGCCCCTTTAAACTAGTGGGTACAAGGTGCTTTGTGGTTGGTATTGGACTGAGCCCAACATGCCCCAAAGGCAGCCTGCTATGTTGAGTGCATGTGGCCTTGTATGGTTCAGGAGGGGGTTGGGCGATCGCTCTTCTTGCCCCTTTCCTAGCTGGCCGCCCTGTTGTATGCTCTGAAAAAGGATGTGGTTTACATTGGTGGAGGCAGCTCACATCCTTTTGAGAATGGAGTGGAGTGTGGAGTTCCCCTTTAAAAGTAAAAAGGTTAAATGCCCTTTCAGAAGGAGCTAGAGGAGCGAGAGTCTTTTTACATAATTTTAACAAGGTGCATGTCACATGTTGGCAATATAACTTGCTAACATGACCTGTGTGCAAATCTCCTTAAAAAATAAATAGAGGTGAACCAGCGTAAAAAAAGATTCGTCAAGTTTAGAGGTGCGCCCATTCAACCCGTGCAATTGCATGTACGTTGCTTAACATTTACTAAGATTTTGGCCGTGCAGTGAACAAACTCATGTGAATGAGCGCAAGAGCCACTTGCGCATATGCACTGCTTACATTGATCTCACGCAGTTCTAAATGTACTTGCAGGCACAGCAGGCTTTCTCTGAAAAAGTTACTTTCTCATTCTATTTTGGGCATATTTGTTACTTGGGCAGTTGTTACTAAGCTTCCTCACATCACCCCATAATATTGGCACCTCCATCTTCTGTCCATATTGAATTGGAGATGCCGTGCGCCATGTCCATAGTGACGCACAGATTGGAATCGGGGGGGGAATGCATAGATTAGGGAGAACCGGGTCCAGGGAACTACCAGTGCATCCACCCCGAGGGGATCCCTTGCTCTGGAAACAAACTGCTGAATCTTGTAGTTGAACCTGGATGCCAACAGATCTACATGTGGCCTGCCCCATCGCTGGCAAATCTGAAAAACACCTCGGCGTGTAGAGACAGGGTAGGCTGCTCTGTGTCCCTCTAATCTGTCCAACAGGACTTCTGACTGTAGCTTTTTTAAAAAGCTTCCATGGCTTGTGCAGCACCATGTCCAGCCTTCACCCATCACAGGGGGTATTGCCAGTCACACCTTCAAGAACTGGGTACCCTTTCATGTTTTAGGGTCCACTCCCCTGGACCTGTACAGCACCCTGCAGGAATGCCTCAGCTCTGTGGTGTCCAGGATTTCACTACGCAGGGTCCAGCGCCCGGAGGTCGCATTATAGGCAATACCTCGTAGTTGCTTCGAATCTTCTTTACGAGGCTCGGGTACCATTTATCTTAGCATAGTAGTGTAGCACCCTGATGTTTAGGCAGGGTTGCTAGTACATCTACCTGCCAGGTATAGTTGCCTTGGCCAATTGTTAGGGGATCAATTGATTCCAACCTAATTCTGGAATTGCTGCACTTCTCTCTTCTGTCCCTAAATGGACGGGTATCTGGTGACATTAGATAAGACAAAGGCATTGCAAGGACAGATTAGGAATAGATAGAGTATCTCAGCCAATGGACAGGGAATTTCTTGGGTCCCTTGGCCTGCTGGGAGAGCCTATTTATTTTGGTGACGTCAGGTGATCGGGGTTCTGTGCCACCTAGACAGCTGTCTGGGTGGACGTGTTTTGTGCTGCCAGGCCGGAGTTTGGGCCTATCCCGGGCACATCTGGCTGCTAGGCTGTCTGAGGGCCTATCCAGAAGCAGGAGAGCAGCGTAGGGTGGGATTGCGGCTTGTGAAGTGACGGTTCTGCCTACCGGAGAACCTGTCGTGGCCGGAGGTAGAGGGGAAGCTGTCGCCACTAAGGGACCAACCACCTTGGTACCAGGAACCTTAGTGAGTAGCTGAAGAAAGTCCTGGAGCAGTATTCTCACCAAACGGGGACGGTGAAGAATTGGGAAACTTCAGCAGGTGCCAAGCCAGTGACCCAGCCAGTAGGGTGAAGCTTGAGGAGTATCTGGAGTGCCAAGCCAGAGACCCAGCAGAGAAGCGGGGGGTGACGCTTGAGGAAGATACTAAAGTCAGAAGATTAGAAGAGCTCTTCTAATCTTGCCATAGGAGACAGAGCTCCTACACATGCAGATGTAGTGTCTTGCTGAATGCCCTTCCCTGCATGGCTGTCTACCTGTAGAAGTCTCGGAGTCTGCTAATTGACATTGCAACTTTTTTAAATGGATCCAATTTGGAAAAGCTGTCCCTTGATTCACAAGAACCTGTTCAGGATTACAGCATGGAAGCTCACAGAGAGCTTTAAGCGTGACCATCCACCTTCAAGACACTGGCAAAAAAAACTGAAGAACTTTCTGTATGTGAGGGGTTATATAGAGGGGGACTTCCTGTCTTTTTTGTTCTGCCAGTGTCCATTCACCTATAGGTGGCGCATAAACCAGGTAGTAATGTATATGGCTGCTCTGTGTCCCGTGATGTATGAGAGAAAGAAATGTATATTTGAAACAACTATACAACTTTGCTATGTAGCCAGTTCATTCATGGCAGCTACCATTTAAGGTTATCAGTGGCTCGAGAGTCTCAGCTGGCAGTACTCTCCTGTAGAATTCAGGCAATCAGACATGACCTGACTGCCAAAAGAACCTTCCTTCCTTGCATGTTTCTACCTTGGGATGAAGAAGGTGGAGAGCAGCCAGAAGCTCTTGTGTTTTGCTTAATTGTCTTAATTAAAAGAAACAATAGCTGTACAATGACATAATCCATAAAAATCCATAAGCCTGTTGTATTACCTCAGCCAGCTGTCATTATATGCTGCTGTCTCCTCTGGTACCTACTGTAAAAAAACTGTCAGCCAGTCTGACTGTAATCTGATGGATCAAGCAAGGACATCTCACTTTACTGTTGACACTATAGTGATCTTTTTGTGCTGTGTTGCACTGGGGCAGGACATTAAAGCTACATTCACACTTGTGCGTTGCGGGAATGTGTGCAAAATGACGTGCTTTCTCACAACACAAAAAAACTGCTGCCCTTTTTCGGACATGTGGCAATACCATTACAGAGTTTGTTACCCCTGCATTTCATATGTGCCTGCTGTACCATGTACTTGTATGATAAACTATAGTGTTCTCTTTGTATTGCTTCCTTTATGTAAAATACCTGGGGTTCATGCCAGACCATCTGCTTTGCTATTAAAAACTGACCACACTAAGCAGGAGAACACACGTGGTCAGTTCTCTTGCTATGCTGGGAACTTAGCCTGCTCTCCTCCAATGATCAGATTTGACTTGACCCCCCTGCACCGCCTTTGACTGGGAAATTCAGTGTGCTGCATTTTCTCCTCTCCCCAGCTCTTATGCAGCTGAGAACAGAGGGAATGTGATCACTTATAAAAGAAAAAGGTATTTAAATTTTTTTTTTTTTTTTATATTTACAAAAATGTTTTGCCTTTCGTTTAAATGTTAAACTGAATGGTTAGTTTTACAAGGCCATTGTACACTTAAGTTACTAATGGCACCCCCACACATCTACTTAGGTGCACGTTTTCACACACGCCAAAATGCATGGTGCCGCAGTACAGCGCAATTTCTTAAAAAGGTCAGGAACTTCTTTTGAATGTTTCTAGTTTGATTGATGAATTGTTTTGCCTTCTGTGTTTGAAACTTCTTTCTTGCCTAAAAACTGCATTTGAGCTTGCTTAGTACGCTGCACATGTCTTCCATATATGGCCTCATCTGACAAGCTCTACTAAAGCCCTACAGAGAATGGTGTGTAAACTAGTCCTGACACCTGAATAAATTAATCAGCCCCCGCTGAGGAATACTGCTGAAGATATCTGTGTACAGCAGGCATTTCATAAAATACATTGTAGGTGGGTGCTACTTTATTCATTTTCATTTATTTTTTATGTCAAGCACTTATTTTAGCGATATGGAATGGTAAAATAAATAATTTAAAAAATTCTGTTAAAAAACCAAAATGAGACAATTGGGGATTTCATAAACTGTCTTAGACAGCCTTTAAAAATCTGTGGGCCTCTGCGCTGAAATTACTGGTACTTATGCCAGGAGTCTGTTGGGGGCCAGACACTTCTTCCTCGGATCGCTTTCTTCTTAGTCACTGTGACATCACACAGACAGGCGTATGGTTGAGTAGTTTTGTAGCAGAGCAGTGAGCGAATAATGAAGCCTCAGCGATGGAATCTGCTCACTGTCATGCACTGTCAATCAAATGCAGGACAGACCAGTTGGGGAACTAGTCTCTCAATTCCTTGTCCAGCTCCAATCACCCAACCAGTTCTGTGGCTGAGGAGAATAGTTCCCCCTAGTTTGCATACCCTGTGGCTTGTTATTTCCCAAGTATAGCCTTTGTGATATCTAGGTAATTACATCACCAGTATCCCTGGCCCTTTTGTTCACATTCAACTTTCTGCCAGAGAATCTGAATGAGGGAGCTGAATGGGGCTGGGGATGAAGTCTTGTGTGGGAAGATGTTACATACATGACAGCTTCCCAGCACAGACATGACCAACTCTGAGCACTGTCATCTGTCTGTAGTTCATTTCAGAGCTTAATTACCACCACTTTCCTAATCTGTAAACAGCCAGTAATTCTTTTAAAGCCATAGAGAGAGGTTTTTAAAATGGTGGTCGTAAGAACTACCTGAAATTGTCACATGTGTTGGCACTGATAGGGATCATTTACACTTGCTTTGATTTTAACGCACATTAAAGCGCCTACTGCTTCAACGTGCATTTTTAATGCTTCCATGATGCTTTTTTTGAAGCTTTAATGGAGCTTGGCAAATGCCCTGTTTGTGTTGATTTTCATTTGCTTTAAAGGGGCTCAGTAGAACCCCAACTCAGTTATATCCTCCACTCATAAGTACTCCCATTGAGCAGGTCCCCAGATCATTAGTATATTTGTTCAGAAGATCCCTGGCTCAGGAGTACCTCTAGCACTTCTAATGCCCCATTCTGTAGTACTCCCAGCTCTTCTGATGCCCCACTCTGTAGTACTCCCAGTTCTGCTGATCCCCTGCTTAGTAGTAACTCCCAGCTCTGCTGATCCCCCACTCAGTAGTAATCCTAATCTCTGCTGATCCTCTGGTGTATTGATCTGCCTCTCTCTCCAGTCCCTGCTTAACTCCCACTATATTGCTTCCATGCTGCACACCATGTGTGACATCTGCTAGTTTCTCCCACCCTAGTCCCCCAGCTCTGCTAATTCTACACCACTCAGTCCTCTCTCTCCATTCCCTGCCCACCCCCCCCCCCCCCCCCACTCTATTGCTCCCATGCTGCTCACCACCTGGGACATCTGCTAGTTTCTCCTGATTTGGTCCCCCAGCTCTGCTGATCCTCTGCAGTTCAGTCTTCTCTCTCCAGTCCCTGCTCACCTTCCACAACCACGCGGTGCAGCCCCATTGAACTCAATGGATGAGATTGCCAATGGCTTCGGAACAATTTTTTGGGTTGCCATCTCAACCCTTTAAACCCGAACACATATTAATTAGACAGGTTCTGAGGCTGATTAAGGTGGTAATTAAACTCACTTGGTGCCTTATCTGCATTAAATTAGCCACAGAACCTGTGTAATTAATATGTGTTCGGGTTAAAAGGGATGAGGTGGCAACTCTAACGACTTCAGTGTTGATGTCAGATACTCCTTGATCACACAATGACTTTACATGTCTAACATAGGTCCGGAGTGTGAGGGGAGATTCACTAAGGTTGCAGCATGAGCCACTCATGCTGCAACCTTAAAAAAGTTTATTTTTTTATCTGTACCACATGGTTTGTACGGGTGTTAGGCCGGCCATACATGGAGCAAATTTGTTTACTGCAACCTTGGGTTAAGTCATCACTGCTGTGAGAAGACAGTGATTAACGCTAGTAGCTATAGCAGCTGATAGTGATAATCGCAAGATAATCTGGCAGGCTGGTTATGCCCAAGTTGATCGATCAATCAGATTGGTAAATTCAGCCTGCCCGTTAATGGTTTGAATTGTTCAGCAGGAACCGGTTGAGATTCAAACCATGTGTGGCCAGCCTTAGCCCCTAGTGGGGAAAGGAGATGCCGCTCCAGGTGAGTGATGGAAACAGGTGAGCTGGGGAATGGACTCCTACCTCGAGTGCTAGCCTTGGCTCGCCAGTCGTGCAATGGATACAAGAAGGAATGGATGGCTGCACACCGAGGTAAATCAAAGTCTCATTATTGTAAAATACAAAACATGAATGACACCACAGGACGAGAAAAGCAGGTTCAGGTAGATGCGTTTCACACAGCGACACTGTGTTTAATCATTACCTAATAATGAATAAGCACAGCGTCGCTGTGTGAAACGCGTCTACCTGTACCTACTTTTGTCATCCTGTGGTGTCATTCATGTTTTGGATTTTACAATAAAGAGACTTTCATTTACCTGGGTGTGCAGCCATCCATTCCTTCTTGTAGCCTTATCCTCTGCAAGGGCAATCTCTGTAATGCTTTTCAAAACTTAATTAAAAAGAATAAAAAAAAGAAACTCTGCACCCTGAATTAAAAAGCAAAGCATCATGGCTTGTGGACAGCCTGTCTAGCTGTTTTGCAAGGATTGGAGTGGGTGGCTGGAGGGCAGTATAACCACAGCTTGACTGCCTGTTTTTACCGCTTTCCCTCCCTGTCCGTCTGAAAGAGCCCTTGCTGAATTTCCCAATGTGATTAAACATCATCTGTAGCTGATGAAGACTGCTGGGATTAATCATGCTTACTAACTTTTACAGTGAATTAAATGAACAAGGTTAGCTACAATCATCTGTGATTTATTCCACATCATTACACATTAATGCTGTGGGTGGTCACTAATAATTGCAAAAATGCCATTTTTAGCTCTATGTCTTATGCATCACACGGGGTGGCCAGGGGCCGCTGCTGGCGAGAATCATTTGATTCTCAGCAGTGGTACTAAATGTTCCCTGCACATACTGTGTGTGACCAGCAGCATCTGTCAGCTGCACATATCAGATTTGTACAAATCAAAAGCCAATGGCATCTGAGTGCTTACATGTCAACAAAGCCTCTAACCTTCCTTCGACGCAGACAGTATGTGTCCAGGGTCGGTGTTTATTTTGAGTTCTTGCAAACTAGCTGCAGCTAACTAGCTAGTTTGTATGTGGCCACAGCACAGAGTGTTGCTGCATCCAGAGCCAGCACTTAGCCGCTTCTGAATGCAGCAAAAAATCCATGTGAATGCGGCCCATACACACGATCTGAAAATTGTACGAAAAATACCGCTTTTTAAGCAATCGTATGATAATCTGATCGTTAGTACACAGCTTTCGACAGATAATTACGACAGTTCAACCGATAATATCCGATGGTGCAAGCACGAAAATGTTTCTCGTATGATATCAGATCGTACGATTTTCATTTAATCATTATGGTTGTCGTTTAAAAATACTCCTAGATTGTAAGCGCAAATGAGCAGGGCCCTCTGATTCCTCCTGTGTTGAATTGTATTGTAACTGTACTGTCTGCCCTCATGTTGTAAAGCGCTGTGCAAACTGTTGGCATTATATGAAACCTGTATAATAATAAATTACACTACAACACATGACATCACTCCCAAATTTTTATTCTGTCATACAAGAGTTTTCGTAACTTTAGTAAACACTTCAGTTTCGATCTGAGATTAGCATGCAAAAAAAAAAAAACAGACGATCATTAGAACGGTAATCTAATCGTGTGTACGGGCCATTAGCATACCTCACAACTTTTTGGGATGGGAATGAGGGACACCTATTAGCAAAACTATGTAGGCACAGGACACACCCCCTGCCACGCCCCCTTAACCACTTCAAAACTGGGCACTTTCTCCCTTCCTGCCCAGGCCAATTTTCAGCTTTTAGCGCTGTCGCTTTTTAAATGACAATTGCGCGGTCATGCTACACTGTACCCAAACAAAATTGTTATGATTTTCTTCTCGCAAATAGAGCTTCCTTTTGGTGGCATTTGATCACCTCTGCGGTTTTTATTTTTTTTTGCGCTATAAACAAAATTGACTGAAAATTTTGAAAAAAAAAAAGTTTTTCTTTGTTTCTGTTATACAATTTTGTATTTTTGCCCCACAGACCTGTCATCTGCCTGCCAGCTGATTCTGCTTAGCGGAGGAGCCTGTGTGAAAGGGGCCTCAGAAGAGCTACCAACAATTTTGGGTGTATTGGATGCCTTCATCTTACCACTGCCCTCCATGGTTTCACCTCCACCCACTACATCACTAAAGTGTCCCTTCAGAGATCCCATCTCCCATATTAAAGCGATTGTAAGACCTCTTGCACATGATACTCCTGTTTGAGCATCTATTTTTTTTTTCAGGCTTTTTTTTGTATGTATTTGCACACATTTTCGCATATATGCATTTGTGCATTTTCGCATGCACTCACGCATTTTTGCACAAATGCACAAAAACGTATTCTCGTGATGCAAAATATGTAAATGGGCATTTGTATGCGTTCGCGCGCATGAGGCGTAAATTACTGACCAAAAAACGCTGATTTTTTTTTTTTTTTTTTTTTTACTGAACAATGCACAGCGCATGGTTACGCACCTGTATGCATAGGCACATTACAAATAATGGACTACATTTTAGCTCAGTAAAAAAAAAAAAAAAAAAAAAAAAAAAGAAGCTGTAGTGAGCTTTTTCAAGCTGAAGTGTTCAAGAGGCCTAAAGGATTTTTTTTTTTTTTAAATAACAAACATCTCTGCAAACAATGGTATTGCACAGAGCGGCCCGAACCTCCTCTTATTGGGTCCCCTGCCGGTGCTCCTGATCTCTGTGCATTTCCCATGGGGACACTCGTGTGTGTGTGTGCTCGCTCCCAAGCCCCAGTGTTGCGTCCATTACTTTTCTGCAGCTTCTACATTGAAGTCTATTGAACCAAAAACACACTGTTTTGTTTAAAAAAAATAAAAAAATCCCTGACCCTTTCCAAAAGCGCAGCAGCTGAAAAAAGCATAAGATGTGAACGTGTATCAGGGGCCTAAACGTTGGAAATATGCACCACATGGGGTGATTAGGGTGTGCCCAGGCACCTGGCACACCCTGTGCGCACGCCTATGGAAACAATGTTTAATGGACTGTAGTGTGTTTCTACAAAAAGCATTAAAAAACGCATGGGTGTGAACGGAGCTTAAGGTAAAAAATCTTTAGGCTTTAGAACCACTTTAAGAGATAAATAAGTCCAAAAACAAAAATGTAATACGTTGCAGCTTACCAGGCCATAGATGTGGTGGCTGGATTTGTTAGAATTTTTCAGGCTAAGAATAGTTTCAGCAAGTACAGAAAATGCTTTTTTGATTTTGCCAGAATTGTAGTTTCCTTGTCACCCTCCTGTGAGCTGAATTGAATGCTAAAACAAAGTTATCTTTTATTTGTAAACTACTAATCTCCCCATCCCCAATGTCCTGGAGATGAACAAGGGCAAAAATATTTGTAGTCCAGCCTGTGTTGGAAACCATGATTCCCTCCATAGACACATTGGAGAAGTAAGTGTAGCCACCCAGGAACAGGTCGTGTGCTATTCATAAGAATACTAGGCAAAAATAAAGGAAGAAAAAGCCTGAAAAGTGAATTACATTCTGCCTCTAGTTAAAACATGCTGCATATCCATAATGGTGAATTAAAGGAATCTATATGTTTTTCATACCTTGCGTTGGAGATAGCTCATCAGTGTGCTGCTTCTCTTTTCAATGTCCAGTCACAGAGTAGAGTGGAGACCTGTAAGTTAAAGTGGAGCTGCAGCAGAGAATGAGCAGGTCCTTTGTCAGAAAAAACAACTCTCATATATGTAGTTTGTGTATTTAGCTGTTTGCCTGGAGTTTTCAGGACTGTCCACTTTTAAATGTCTTTCGTTACATGCCCTTTAACCACTTCACGCCCACGCTATAGACGAAAGATGGCTACAATGCGGGCTTAGATTGCCGGGAGGACGTTCCTGTACATCCTCCTGTGCTTGCGCTGCCCGCGTGCCCTCTGCAGGGCCCAGGCAGCGTGCTTTGTGATCACCGAGTTCTTAGGACTCAGCTGATCACAGATCGGAGTAAAGGGCTGATCCCAGCCCTTTACCACCTGATCAGCTGTCAGCCAGACAGCTGATCACATAATGTAAACAGAAGCCGGTAATCTGCTTTTTTTCCACTCACGCTAACAGCATGAGGAGAAAGAAATAAAGCGGATTGCTGGCTTCTGTAAGAGGGTCATCAGTCTCACTCAGTAAACACAAGTGCTGCTAACCAGTACCACCTACCAGTACCCATCAGTGCTGCTAACCAGTGCCACCTATCAGTGCCCATCAGTGCCTCATCATTATTGCCACCTATCAGTGGACCCTATTAGTGCCACCTATCCATCACACCTCTCAGTGCCCTTCAGTGCCGCCTATCAGTGCAGCCTCATCAGTGCCTCCTGATAAGTGCCCACCAGTGCCACCTTATCAGTGTCCATCAGTGCCGCCTTATCAGTGTCCATCAGTGCCGTTTTTTCCCCCAAAATTTTCTTTCTTTTTTTGTTTGTTTAGCAATAAATAAAAAAATATATATAAAAATAAAAATCCCAGTGGTGAGTAAATACCACCAAAAGAAAGCTCTATTTGTATGAAAAGAATTATAAAAATGACATATGGGTACAGTGTTATATGACCACGCAATTGTCATTCAAAGAGTGACAGCGCTGAAAGTTGAAAATTGACCTGGGCAGTAAGGGGGTATAAGAGCCCAGTAAGCAAGTGGTTAAAAGCCAGCCAGGTTACATACATGCCCTATAGCCCCATGTGGGGGGGGGGGGGGGATTTTAGGGAGGCGTCACTTAAGCTTGTTAAATTAGTAATTATAATGTTTTTTTTTCAGATATCTGGCTATGGGACAGTCCTTTGGGCCCCTTAATTAATACTATCTCTTTGGCAGATTCACCATCAGGGTTACCAAGTGAAACACCCGCATATCATTGTGGAATGTCCTTTAACCCATTGCACTGCTTCAGCCAATAAGGGAAAAGTGACTTGAACTACCCAAAGGCATTCTAAGAGCTGTCCAATTTTCATAACTGCGTGGGTGCTATAGATGGCAAGCTTAAGAGTTTTAAAACTCAATTTTTTCAATCAGAAAAAATACTTTTCAGCCTTCTTAGGAGCTACCTCTGATGGGGACAACAGAATTGGCCGTGTGGATGTCACTGGACATGGCAGCAATGCAGATTCACCAGTGTTCAGATATTCTGTAATGCACCTTGATTCTGGAACACTGGGTCTATCTGAGGATGTTCCATGTTCTGTACCACCTATTATGTGTTTATACTGTTGTTATATTTCATTGTATTGTTACACTGGATTCAGCTTCAGTGTCTTATAGAAGAGTTAAGCTGTCTGTCGTGGAAGGTGCCAAGCAAGTGTCCATAGTGACAAACCACACCTTGCTCTGCATTCCTCGTACCTGCCTCGAACAAGTGCTGGTAACCAGAGACAGGTACTCACTAGCAAAGCATCCATCTTCTTGCTAGCCGCGGTGTCATGTGGCTGTGAGAGGAGGGGGAGTGTCCTCTCCGGACGGTGGTACAGCGCTCCACAGTGCATTCTAGGGCCCTAATTGGATGAAGCCTTACACCTGACAGCTAGTGAGGTGCAAGGCTTTGCCAATTAGGGTTCAGAGCACTGTCAGAGCCGATTGGACAAAGCTATGATTTTGTCCAATCACGGCTCAGTGCTCATAGTCCCACCCCACACTATAAAATCTCCCACAGGAAGCTTTTGCAGTGTGTTGTTGGAGTGGAGATAGAGCAGGGCTCACTTTGCTGCTAGTAAGTTAGTGTGTTCATTTATTGTGAGTGTAGAGTGTTAGTAGAGTAAATAAAGTAATACTAAAGTAATAAAATCAATTTAAATGTCTTTTTTTTTCCTTATAAATGTCGGGTTGCTGCAGCAGGTTGTATACACGGTACAGATGCGCCACTTTACAGGCAGATTATGGGGACCCCCCCCCCAGGCACTACATTTAAGGGAATGTTCATTTTTATCTTTTCACTTTAAGCATCATTAAAATCACTGCTCCTTTAAAATTGATCTTTTTTTTGCATTGTCACATGTCCCAGACCCCATACCCTTTTTATGGCCAATAACTTGCATATGAGTCTTCAAAATGGGGACTTTTTTCAAGTTCGGGTCCCATAGACTTTAATCGGGTTCACGGCGAAACTTTTGCAATGTTCGAGAGTTCTGGCGCGAACCAAACCGGGGGGGGGGGGGGGTGGGGGTGTTTGGCCTGCCTCTACTCAGATGTGATGTCTGCATTAGCTTCCTTTTTAGGCTTTCTTTCTTTTATTTTCATCTGGGGATCCAGCCAGCAAGTCTGTTGTTTTTCACAGCATAAACTTTCCAGCAGAATGTATCAGTTTACATGAATGAGACCAACCACTTTACACTGGCAGGGGTGATTAAAATGATCAGCTTTTATTTATTGAAAAACATTTATCCCAAAAGGAAAAAAAAAAACTGTTTGCTGTAACTGTTTATAGGACCAGTTCACACCACATGCAGTGCAGTGTTTTTTTGTTTTTTCTCTACATCAAAATAGCATAGAAAGTAGGTGATATGGGTTCCAATGCAATAATTCACCCCAGTGCAGTGCATTCCAGCGCTTTTCAGTCCCAGAAAAAAAAAGTACAACGTGCTGCTTTTTTCCTGCTCAGAACTGTACTGGAATGCAGTAAAAAGCATAAAAAAGCACCATACCCCAGTACAGTGAAAAAAACAAGATAAAAAGGGAAAAAAAGCATCTGGTATGTATCTGGAAACGCATCAAAAACACGTTAAAAAAGCACATACAGAAAAGCATCCAGAACAGATCTGGAGGACTTTTTTTTTTTTTTTTTGTGGTGTGAACTGGCCCGTAAAGTGTGAGCTGGAGTTTGGCATCAATTTGTTAGTGTATCTAAATCTGTTAATACATTTATCACTATCCCCTCCCCCTTCCAGACTGACAATGCTGCTGTCTGCTGTGCCTACCCTCCTCATTCCTCCAGAGTTGTGTCTCACTAATACAGGATGTTTGTTACTGGCCAGATCACCAATGGAAAACAGAGGGAAAAAATCTAAAGAAAAGAAAACTAAATGCAGCCAACACATCTAATGATTAGTAAGCTATAATATATTACATTTTGGGTTTTGAGTTTAATACCCCTTTAAAACTAAAATCTTTTTTTTTTTTTTTAATTGCTGGAAGGTAGACATGCAACGTCTCTTTTTCCAAAAAAGTTCTCCCTCCTTGCTGTCAACAAATTTTTTATTTTGTGTATACTGCTGGAGGTGCATACACAGTACAGTGTACACTCCTAGCTCATTCCTGCCAGATGTCGGGAATGGTGACAGGACAATGTCATTTCACTATACATACGCAAAATTTAAATCATTGATGGCTGTCCAATGAATGAACTGCCACGGATGGGAATTTCAGCTGTTGCATAGCTGCAGTTATATGCGCTATAAATGTGCAAACATGCTGTACAAGCAGTAAAGGTATTTTTTTTGGAATTTTGTCAGCTAAAAGGCAATGGGGTTGATTTACTAAAACTGGAGAGTGTAAAATCTGGTGCAGCTGTGCATGGTAGCCAATAAGCTTCTAACTTCAGCTTGTTCAATTAGGCTTTGACAAAAAAAACTGGAAGCCGATTGGCTTCTATGCAGAGCTCAGTATTGCCAACCAACCAGACTGAAATTTACTGACACAACACCCAAAATCTACTAGCACAGCCAAGGTTTTCCTGGCATTTCCAAAAGTTACAAAATTACAGTTTTAAGTGCAAATTTCAGTATTTAAGCTACAAATAAGTACACTATGCTTGGCTCCTTTGCACTATGACATCACACGACACGCTCAGGCGCCACCTCCGTCAGACCCGCCCCTCCGCCGGTACCGCCCGAACACACTGTTGCAGGCACTTGGATGGTCTCAGGCGGCTCCGGACCCGAGCTGTGCATGCGCAGTTCTGAGCCAAGCGTCACAGCCATATTTTTTTACTGGCAACCTTTTCCTCTTACTGGCATTTACTGGCAGGAGGAAAGTGCCTGTTTTTTACTGGCTGCCAGTAAAAATACTGACGGTTAGCAACACTGGCAGAGCTGCACCAGATTTTGCACTCTCCAGTTTTAGTAAATCAACCCCAATGTGTGTATGTGTACAGCGGCAATAGTGCCAAAGCAGCCAGCAGGGGGAGCCACAGAACTCAGCATGGACTCCAGTATCCACCACACTGGGAAGTGTTGGATTCCAGTGGTGGTCATAGTTCTGCAGGAGAGTAAAGGTCAGAGTTGCCATCTGCCAAAAAGTCAAGTATGACTGAGTAATATTCTTTTGCAGGCTGCTTCTGTTTGGGGTGATAGTTTCCTGTGGAATGCATTAACTGTGGAATGTGCTGATGCTAGTACTCCGGTCAGACAATGGGTGGACTGCAGTTTACAGCAGTCTAGAAGTTGGAGACCCTTTCATTTTATTGATTAGTCAGAGTCTCTGGAATAAAGCTTTAGGGATCCCTTTTCTGCACATCAGCAAACCCTAAAACATGACTCTCTGTAGTAGGTACAAATGGACCTTTATGTAAGGTTTGTGTAAAGAGACCCAGATCATTCATTTCAACAAAATCTTATGTGCCCCACAGGTACAGATAATTTTAAGGCTTGACATGTAGGGTATTTACTTGATGCAACCTCATCTTTTATATCTGGGTAATACATTGCATTTGTGTGCCCTAAAATTAAAGTGTCACTAAACCCACATCATAAAAATCTATCAATAAACGGTGTTTATATTCACTCAATCACTATGGGATTCATTTTCTATATTCTGCAAAAAAAAAAAAAACCTGGTTGATCCTGCTGCTCTCTATCTCCACCTTCTGTCCATGTCCCCAATTCAGCTAGGGATTTTGCAACTGGCCAGGCAGTCTGCCAAGTTTTTAACAAAGTGTAAATGCAGAAAGTTTAACCGCTTAAAGTCTAAATCTTTTTCTGACACTTGTTTCTTAAGTTAAAATCAATAATTACTTGGAACCCCCAAACAGCGGGTCCGGCGGGCTCGATGTCCGCCAGCTGTCCACGGTCGTTCCCTGCAGAGACAGAACGGGGATCTGCCAAAGTAAACAAGGCAGATCTCCGTTTTGTCAGGGGATGACTCAGAGATCCTGTCTTTCTGCTATGCAGGAAGACGGATCTCTGTGTTATCCCAGGTAGCCCATCCCCCATACAGTTAGTAAACACACCCAGGGAACACATTTAACCCATTGATCGCCCCGATGTTAACCTCTTCCCTGCCAGTGCCATTCGTACAATGTCAGTGCATATTTTTAGCACTGATCACTGTAATAATGTCACTGGTAACCTTTGCGCAAACCAATCAATATGCCCTTACAGTTTTTTTTTTTTTTTAAACTAAATATATTTGGCAGAATACATATTGGCCTAAATTGATGAAAAAAATATATTTTTTAAAATATTTTTATCGGATATGTTTTATAGCAGAAAGTAAAAAATATTGTTTTTTTTTCAAAATTGTCAGGTTTTTTTTTTTATAGTGAAATAAATAAAAACAGCAGAGGTGATCAAATACCACCAAAAGAAAGCTCTATTTGTGGGAAAAAGGGACATACATGCAATTGTCAGTTAAAGTAACGTAGTGCCATATTGAAAAAAAATGGCCTGGTCAGGAATTGGGTAAATCCTTCCAGGGCTGAAGTGGTAGTTTATTGATATTAATGATTTATTTTTACTCTGTATTACAAAGGCTGTTTATTTATTTATTTTTATTTTGAATATGTGACCAGCAGCAGAGGATTAGAAGCTCCTAGTGCTTATGTTTCCCTGCAGAGAGTCTGGGAAAGATCTGGGTTACAGCTGTGTATTAAACAGTGTGTGTTTAGTATTACTTTACCGTTAGTGTATTTCTTTCCTGAAACTTTGCACTTCATAAACCATTGTACTAATATTACTGTATGTGACATAAAAAGCTGGCACTACCACCATTATGATCTCCAGGGTTTCTGCTTTCAGAAAATATATCATGTTTTGGTGGTTTTAAATAATCTTCAGGCCTAAAATTATTTTTAAAACATGTCTGCAAAAAAATCAAAAATGGCTCTGGCAGCAAAAGGGTTAAAGGGAATAGTGATTTTGTACATACTTTGTTCTTTATAAAAATCTGCATCAAATAAAAGAAACTGTTTAAAAATAAATGTGTCAATCTGATATATTGCATATTAATATTTAATATCTCACTTCTGAGCCAGCAGGTGAAGAAGGGAGAATTTTTTGAGCCAAGTGACTCAATGTTCATTAATTGGAAATGTTCCACAAAATGACTCCTGCTTCGACCCAAGTGGCGCAGCCACGGCGTTCCTGTATTGGCGGAGATTAGCGCTCATGATAACTAGCGTGTCATACAGAATATAAACAGTTACCAATGTTTAAAAAAAATTTCCAGAAGAAGCTTGTAGCTGAGCCAGCAGAACACAAAGCACCCTATTCCCCAACGTGACAAGTTTGGATAAGTGAAATATATTGTGCCCTTGCATCATTAATCACGCTTCAACAAATATTTCAGAGTTGCTCTGACACCAAGGTGCAATCCTGGCAGTTGGAGGTCAAATAGGATGATTGCCAATATAAACTAGTCCTGCAACTTGTGCCAACTGCACTATGGCTGCTGCAGGCAACACAGACTTATCTGTTCTTGTGTTTTTAAAAAGGAGCCTACATGTACCATGGATGGAAAAAAAATCATCTAAATTTCTAACTTTATATCAAATGGAACCTGTTAGAATAGGTAAATGAGAACTTTGCTGACTATCTTTTCAGGTGAATGTTCCAGGGCTGTTGTTCTCATTGCAAGTGATAATATAACTGCGCTAACCCAATAAAACAAAATAACAAGCAGCTACACAAGAATGTGACAAATATTCTAATAAGATAATGTAAAAAATGTAGCGCTAAAACGAAGTCTGACAAAAAACACATATGAGTAAACTAATGAAGTTCAATGATAAGTGGATGTTAACCCAGTGCAATATACATGTGAAAAAACATATAAATATAATAAAGTCCAACAGTGAAGTAAGTGAAAAATCCAATGGAAGTGGAGAGGTCTTCCGACATGCAATTCATCTAATAATAAATCTTGCAGTGAAGGAGGTATAAACACTCTTACCGGAACAGATGGATTCGAATGCCAATGACACCGAATCAAACAAGCTTGGAAATCCAGATGGATGGCTCTCCCAGATCATATCATATCATAATTGGTAGGGGCCCTGGATCTCCGAAAATATCTCCTCTTGGCTGGAACGGCTGCAATGGTATACACCGAACCAAGGAAACGACACATGCAAATCTCTGGTTCACCAAATTTTCCAGGTTCACCCTTCTGTCCATTCACTCCATCTCTTCCATCTCTGCCATTAAGACCTGGAAGTCCTTGGACCACTGAACATGTAGTTGTTGGCTCTGACAGAACTTGGTTGACTAAGGTTGCTTCAATTAGTACTACAACCAGGAAACCACATTTCCTGGTTGTAGTACTAATTGAAGCAACCTTAGTCAACCAAGTTCTGTCAGAGCCAACAACTACATGTTCAGTGATCCAAGGACTTCCAGGTCTTAATGGCAGAGATGGAAGAGATGGAGTGAATGGACAGAAGGGTGAACCTGGAAAATTTCCTGGTTGTAGTACTAATTGAAGCAACCTTAGTCAACCAAGTTCTATCAGAGCCAACAACTACATGTTCAGTGGTCCAAGGACTTCCAGATCTTAATGGCAGAGATGGAGTGAATGGACAGAAGGGTGAACCTGGAAAATTTGGTGAACCAGAGATTTGGATGTCCCCATTGGATGTGTCATTTCCTCGGTTCGGTGGATACCATTGCAGCCATTCCAGCCAAGAAGAGATATCTTCGGAGATCTGGGGCCCCTACCATCATCTGGACGATCCATCCATCTGGATTTCTAAGCTTGTTTGATTTGGTGTCATTGGCATTCGAATCCATCTGTTCCGGTAAGAGTGTTTATACCTCCTTCACTTCAAGATTTATTATTAGACGAATTGAATGTCGGAAGACCTCTCCACTTCCATTGGATTTTTCGCTTACTTCACTGTTGGACTTTATTATATTTATATGTTTTTTCACATGTAAATTGCACAGTGTTAACATCCACTTATCATTGAACTTCATTAGTTTACACATATCTCTTGTTCTCATTATTGCTTCCCTACTTGGCGAGTCACTGACTGGGAACAAACATGTTTATAATGGGGGGGTCTATGTATAAGACTTTTGCCACATGGATGTCTTCACCATTTGCACAGGCACAACAAATAACCATAATAATGTTTGTAATATAATTATTTATCATAATTGTCAGCTCCATCTAGTGGCCATAATGCAGTTTTTCGTTTTGTATTGTGGCATTTTATAAAATAACGACAATATGGCCACTAGATGAAGCTGACAGCCTTAGAAGATAATTATATTACAAACAATACAGTGATAATTTGTGGTGGCTGTTGTATGTTGAAGACATACGCACAATAAAATTTTTTTTTATTATTGATATGCACAGGTCTGTTCTGAACCAGTGACTCACCAAATACAGGTTAGGATAGGCTAAGTCTGACAACCCAGAGGCATACACCTTTAAAACCAAGTCAGCAAATAGCAAAGTCAGCAAATTTATGTCAGATGCCTAATAATTCTACCATTTGCATTGTAGCACAGCAGAATATAACATTTCTGATATGTTCACCGTGTTTGAAGAAAGAAAAATGCTGACTATGATTCTAAGAACACCATCCTCACAGTCAAGCAGGGAGGTGGAAACATGACTGTTGTATAACAGAGGTAACTCTACCACCACTTATATACCCCAACCTCTTAACCTTACCTTATTAATTGAGACCACACCAAGGTTGGAGTTAACAAGGCCGTAGCAGCCTAATTTATTTAAACAAATATATATATTCAAATTAACATAAAACATTGAAACATCTGTTAATCAACCCATCAATCTCCTAGCGTTGGTCTTTGCAGGAACTTCATAACCATCTGTGGAAAAACAATACTGCACTGCGGTACCTCTCCAAGTGTATTAATAGGCCTCAAGCCGACATGCTGGCTCAGAGACAACCACTAACCGCAGTGCCCCCATTAACACTTTCCAGCTAATCTCCATTAGCTGGAAACCACCATCAGGACCCATAGCAACGATAGTTCCTGAACTCTTCCTTCTGAAATATCTTCCTTCCCCTGCAAAGACCAACACCCGCCACAGCACCCAAAGGAAACACCTTACCTATGGGTGCCCCTCCACACCCGAAGTGCTCTCTAAATACCCTCTTGTAATCCGAACACCCACATGTCAATACCCACCTCATGCAAATACACCCCATCTGCCCTCAGGTATCTCCATTTCTCAAACTCCAATTCCACGTGCCTAATAGCCAATCCCCCATGCCTAACCATGAACTTGCTCACATCCCTATTAATCTTTCTCCTGGCCCTACTAACCCTTTCCACCAACCTGGCCATCCGCCATGTTGTACGAGCCACCATGTCCGACCAAAACAATGACCATACCAGGAAAATCCCTCAATAACCGCCGCACATCGAATTTGATGTCCCGCGTAATGTCCAACATGGACCTAACCCCCAAACCGTTGCCGCCCACGTGCAAAAACGTCGGGCAGCCTGTCCCTTTTTTGCATACCGATACACTTCAGTAACAATCCTACCCCATAACATCCCAGGGACTCCCAACCACGAATACAGCCTACCATCTATAAAAACCCATATGCCTGCCTTGTTACCCAACCTCACCCCTCCTGGCCCCCCAGAACACCTAGGAATGAACCATTATCCAGACCATTCCTGCCACCGATTCTGAAATTATAAGAGAGCAAACCCAACACCATGACCAAATAGTATTCCATACCACGCAGGGCCTAACATCAAACTCCTCCCCACCCTAATACTTCACAACCCAACCACAAGTTGAGGCCGAACTGCTGTCTGGGACCTCCTTGATTCCCACCACCCAATACGCTTTTACCGAATCCACATCCAGTCCACTTCTGGCTGCCTCCGTAGCAGCCCCTATCCAAAATGAATGAGAGGAAAACTCCTTCTCTACCCACCCCAATGCCCGTAAACATTTTCTTACAAAAATCATCAACAATATGAAAGCGCGATACAGTAGATCCATCTACATGAGGCACAGCAGTGATCCTGGCACTGGAGCACCTGTACTGACCTCCCTTTTACCCATTTGATCGGTCTTCGATCTACGCAAAAATAAAGCCAACCCATCATCTCCACATATAACCTCGTGACCCCCAATTCCCCCATGAACCTTTTTAAGGACTGACCAACTCCTCTATCCGAAACACCCCAAAGAACGCTAACAAAAAGGGCCACCTTGAACAAGATGGCCTGGTATTCAGATCAACACACTCCCCCAAATATGCTACCATACCCCGCATCATGACAAAGGTTACTGGTCTCCTGGCATCCCTGCGGGCCACCGATCGCCGGTAACTCTTAATCGCCCATCTCACTCCAAAATCTTGTGTGAAATCAGGTTGACCTTGCAATTTGAATAGGAAAGCTAAACCAGCTAACTTCATATTCACAGCAGGAGTGGACACCCCCTCTTCCCTATGCCTCACCAGAAATACAACACCAGTAAACGAACTGCCAGGCCAGCTGACCCTTCACCAGCCTTTTGAACGAACGCCAGCCCTTCCTTCCATCCACTTCAGATCCCTGAACGAAGCACCCCACAATTTCACCGCAAGCCCCACCGGAAACAATTCCAGCAACACTAAATTCTTCTTAACTCCCGCTTCAAGCCATGACCGCGGCCATGGTCCAGCACTCCACTGACCCTGGAATAAAAAACCCCAAAACCCGTAGAGCCAACAGTATCTGTAATAATTTCCATGTCAAAATTGCAAACGGGCCTTAAAATCCATAGAGCCTGTCCGTGAAAGGATTCCCAAACAAAAAAGGCATGCCATACCCTCAAGTTCTCCCTGTGCGCTTTAACCAAGCTCACAACGCTCGTGGGAGACCTGATCCCGGCTGTACTTGCCAAAAACCAATGATAGAAAAACCCGCCCCCATTGGCCGAATGTGACATGCCAAATTCCGCTTACCCCCGAACGATTGCAGTACTCGCAGCTGACTTTGCGTAAACTAATCACACCTGCAATTTCCACTTTTAAATTCGCCAGCTTATCTACCGACAACCTGCGTTCCATTGCACCCGAGTCCAAGACAACGCCCAGGAACGTGATGACCACGCTTAAACCAATCACACCTGCAATATCCCCTTTTAAATTCGCCAGCTTATCTACCGACAACCTGCGTTCCATTGCACCAGAGTCCAAGACAACGCCCAGGAACGTGATGACCGTGCTAGGCCCCCCGTCTTCTCAGGTGCCACCGGAATTCCAAACCGGTCCGCTCTGTGTTCCCACGTAGCCAGGAGCCCCGCGCAGATTCTGGAAGAAGCTGGTACCATGCAAATGAAATCGTCCAGGTAATGGATGATCGAATTCCCGCCCGACACATCCCTTACCACCCCTCCCACAACTGAGCTAAATTGCTCAAATAGTGCACAGGAATACATAGCAACACATCGGTGGGCATTGGACGACGCAAAATTACTCATTCCAATGACACCCCCAGCAACCGGAAGCTATCCGGGTGAACTGGGGTAGCCGAAAAACTGATTCCACCTCCACCTTCGCCATCAATGCCCCCTTGCCGTAATGACGCACCCAACCCACCGCAGCAGCGAACGATGTACTACTCACCGAACATGTCTCCTGGTCAATGGCATCATTAACCGACCCCCTTTTGGAAAAGAAAGTGGTGAATCAACCTAAATTTGTTGGGCTCCTACTTTGGCACTACTCCAAAGAGGAAACTACCAAATCAGCAAAACAGTGCAGACGGAAAGGGGCCCTCCATGCGACTTCCCTACTAAGTTCCTCAGAAACTACATCTGGCTATCGCATGGCCGATCACAAAGTGAAAGACACCATGGAATCACCTCTAAAATACATGGAATCCTAACGCCAGCTGTGAAACCTGAATCCCGCAACTGAGCCACTTTCCAATCCGGATACCTACCGAGAAAATGGCCACATCCTTTTCACCATCACTGTGGTCCTCCCTCTTGTGTCCAGCCTCTCCAGCACGACCTATTCCTTGCTTGCAACCTCTGGACGACTGATGAGACCATCTACCCCTGAACACTAGTTCTTGTACCGGCACATCCCTCTGAACGTGCAGGTCCTAGCATTGTACTGCCAGCATACCCTTTTTTTTGTTGCCGGCCGCCTGTCCCTGAGCCGAAAGTCCACCGGCCTCCCCTGAAAATTAACTGGTGCGGAGCCCACGCAGCCGTCCTCAAGCACAGTCACAGGCTGATGTCCTTATGGTCCCATCTCAACGCCGGCCGGATAACTCTCCACTGACGAAAATGCTTAACATACCTCAGCCACTCCGTGCCCCCGTAAGCTCTATCCGCCTCCCCTATCAAATCCTAGTAACAAAAGAGTGCCGAACAGTATTCGGGGTTCTTTTTCCCCACTCACCCTTGCACTGATGGTAAAACTCCAGCAGCCAGTTGGCAAATGTCGTCGGGATCAACCGGTATCCCCTCTTCTCTCTGTCCTCCTTTGAATGATCCGGTTTAACCCTATCCAGGTTAAATTTTTGCTAACTGCAGCAGGGAAAAAATCTCCGCATACTCACCCTACCACATCTTTTCTCATACTTCAGGCTTCAAGTGTGCACCCAATGGCCCCTCATAGTAAACATAGACCTCGCATTTTGCAGAACCAGCTAGTCTGATGACTTCCTGTCTGCCCGCAGCTTCCCCCGCCACCACCACCTTGGTCGTCCCCTGCGTAACCCCACCTGTGTTACCTGTGACGGGCATGTTGTCAAGGCCAGAACTACCGGAGCTACCGCACCCCCCAGCAAGATGGCTTGGCTGACTACTCTTGCTGGTGGGACCCAGGTTGACACCGGCCCAGCGGGGGCTCTATCCGCATGCCCCAACTTTTGCATCAATTCCTATGTCCCATCAAGAAAACCCAGTAACCCCGCAGCCCCCCCAGCTGCCTCAGCCACTGCCGTCCTTCCCGCCGGACCCATCTGTCCTGCCCTCTTGCCCTATGCTAACAGACAATCCCTCATGATATAAGTGTAAAGGTGACTTACTGGGCTCCACAGGAGTTGCCCCATCAGCCGACCATCTGCTTTCCAACGACGTTGCACTGCACTGCTGGAGGGGGGAGCAGCCTCTTCTTCCGACTCCCAGTTCTCCTGCCGACCTCTGTCCAGACCCCTCTTCCTCTTCTGATGAGAGCCAGCCAGGCATAACAGCACCAGCTGCCGATGGTTCCGCTGACCTCTGAACCCCCTGCATTGCGTACCCGCTCACCGGCTTCTGGACGGCCTTACCAGGACCAGTGTGTGGGGCCTCAGTCCTGCTGGCCTCCGCTTGCCTGGAAGTCCTCCCCGGCTGTCCCCCACTGCTCCTCCTAATGGTAGGCCTCAGGCCGACTGACGTAGCGCTAGGGGCGGGGCCCGTGCCCTCCTGTTTCCACCGCCTAGTAGGCCGCAATGCCGCCCTGGAGCACCCAGACTGTCCTCCTGGTGACCTCCTGTGCTGGAGGGGAGACCGCACAGGACTCCCCCCATCCCGCGCTGCTGCCCACTAGGCCGGGGGTCCCGTCGGGAGTCCCTGACAGGGTACCCCCCGACTGACGCTGTGGCCTAGAGAGACAGTCCGGTGAGAAAATCGCTCCAGCGGCCTGGGCCTACACGCCCGATTGCCCTACCTCCCCCCTGCAATGTCACCTGCTGCTGTTCGTGTTAGAATAAGCCCCAAAGTGTCCTGCAGCCAACCGGAGACCCTGAAACGCTGCTTCCTCCCTGAGCTGGGCCAAGAGCTGCTCCACCTCTGACATGCTTCTGCTGAACTTTTCCCAAAACTGTTATGACTCATAGGGAGGGGCCTCCCTTTTATCTCCTCTCCAACCCCTCCCCCCAGCACCAACCTGATACACTCCCTCTCCTGATACTATTACCCTGTTTCCCCAGTCATGTAAGCCCTCCGCCTATGTCATTTCATTTGCTTTGCTCCAGGCTTTTCTTTATGCTTTGGGGCTGTTTCTCTGCTAAAGGTACAGGCCGACTTTGTTGCATTGAGGGGCCAATGGACGGGGTCATGTATTGCAAAATATTGGATGAGAACCTTCTTCCATCAGCCAGAACACTGAAGATGGGTCATGGATGGGTCTTCCAGCATGACAATGACCCAAAACATACCACCAAGGCACCAGACCTTAATCTTATAGAAAATGTATAAAGGGAGCTGAAACTTCCAGTTGGCAAGTGACAGCCAAGAAACCTTAAGGATTTAGAGAAAATCTGTAGAGAAGAGTGGACCAAAATCCAGTGGCGGCCCGTGCACTGTGGGCACACAGGCGCCGCCCCCCATCCATGCGCTCGGCCCCTTTCAGGACGCTTGGATCCCTATAGCGGGGTGGGAGGGGGTGGTACTTTTTGTAGCACCTGATTAGAGCCAGAGGCTCTAATAGGCTTTAAAATAGGGTGGACTCAGGGTGCAGAGAGTGCGTCCTGATCCCACCCAATTGTGAGACGATAGCAAATAAATTTTCCTTATTTTCCACTAACATTCCTCCCCGCCAATCAGGAGGCAGGGTGCCAGACCTGTTTCCTGATTGGCCAAAGCACCAGGCCACCCTATTGGATGCCTGGCACTTAGGAAGAGGAGTGGAGACACGCTGGAGTGGAGGTCGCCGGAGCTCTGGTGCATTGGAGAGGAGCTGCTACAGTAAGTCCCCTCTGTCAGAGCCTTGTGCGCGGGTGGGGGGTGTTAGGGGTGCTGCCAGAGCCGCGAGCCCCGCGATTGGGGGGGTTGGTGGCATGGTGGCTGCATATGATGGCTAAAAGTGGCTGCATTTGATGGGCACAAGTGATACATATGATGGGCACAAGTGGCTGCATATGATGGGCACAGGTGGCTGCATATGATGGGCACAAGGGCTGCATATGATGGCCACAAGGGGCTGCATAAGATGGACACAAGTGGCTACATATGATGGACACATGGCTGCATATGATGGGCACAGTGGCCGCGTTTGATGGGCACAGTGGTTGCATTTAATGCAAGGGGGGGGGTTCAGTATTTTTCAGTTTGTTTGCGCCCCCCCCCCAAAAAAAAAAAAAAACATTTTGAGCACCAGCCGCCACTGCCAAAATCCCTCCTGAGATGTGTGCAAACCTGGTCACTAAATACAAGGAACATCTGAACTCTGTGCTTGCCAACAAGGGTTTCTCCACCAAGTACTATAGTAAGTCATTTTTTGCTTGGGGATCAAATACTTATTTCACACACTGAACTGCAACTTAATTTATAATATTTGTTTTATGTGTTTTTTCTGGATTTTTGGTTGATATTCTTTCTCTATCATTTAAAATACACATATGATAAAAATTATAGACCCTTCATTTCTTTTTTAAGTGGGCAAACTGACACGATCTACAGGGGATTAAATAATTATTTTCCCCACTGTAAAAATGTGTCTGTATTATCTGCCTACTGGATTGGCATGACAGCCAGGCATGTGATTTTCAGAATGAGAGGCTAGCAATGGCATCCCACATATTTCTTTTAGTGCAGGTTTCCTTTTATTTCGTCTAGGAAAGCTTTACGGTCATAAAACTCCAGTGTGGGTGGATTATACACTATTACAGAGATAAAAACTGGACACAAAAAAGAGAGACATCCCATTGAGAATGACTGGTAGTTACATTCCGGTTTGTATCCCCGTGCAACCAGGATCTCACCGCATTGCTCTCCTCTGGTGTTTTGTATATGGTTTATGTTATGTGAAGCTTTTCCCGGTAATCCCAGACAAAGATCTGTTTCTCATGTTTACTCAGAGGCTGGAACCATTTACACTACTAAAATGTCAGGAGTTAGATCTCTTTGTATGATAATACTACTTTTATTGTGAGTTGCTACATAAGAGACTTTAAGTAGGTGGGCAATTGAGTGATTCCCAGATCGTACAATGCCACAAATCATTTTAGCAGAAACCATTAATGATTAATCTGTCTTTTCCTTCAAAGACTTGGATGAGAGCAGGAGATCACTTGATTAGCAATTGCTGATTGAGGACGTTCTTGAGCGTTTTTTTCCCCATTTGGGCTCGTTCACACAGAGAGTGTCTGCGAGTGATAGGTGCTTGCCTGTACAGATCAATGACAGGCAGAGGCTGTACGCTGCTAATCGCACATTCAAGCGTTTAATTACGTACAAGCGCAGATGAATGGCACACCCCTGTCCCTGTGCACACATTGAAATTACCAATAAACCCATTTACTAAAACTGGTGCACACAGAATCTGTTGCAGCTGTGCATAGTAAACTGTCAGCGTCTAGGTTTTAGGCCCCATCCCCACTTGTGTGACTCCAAAATTGTGCGATTTCCATTACGACTTTACATTACAACTTTGATGCACATTTGGATGGGTGTGGCTTGGATGCAACTCGCATTGATATCATTAAGATGCAACGTTCATGCAACTTTTGAGAGCTTACATTGCAGTCTATGGCACTCAAGTTGCATGAAAATTGCATCAAAGTAGCGCAAAAACCTTTTTCAACCACTTCCGGACCACCACATGCCGATATGTATCCTAACTTTGAAGAGGAATATCATTGTTATGGCAGCAGCTAGCTTCCATAACCCCGGTATCCTCTTTTTCAGAAGGTGCGGTCCGGTTTCTGATAATAGTGGTTTCTGTGACGGATTTGCCGCGAGATCACTTTTATCGGAGGCGGGAGGGGGCCCCCCTCCTACCGCGCTCTGGTGCCCTCCGCCACTTACCAGAGCCATCAGTAGCAGCGGAGGCGATCGGATCCTTCTTGGTGTTAGGTATGGAGATGAGTGAGGGGAAGATGGCCCCACCCGTCTCCATACAATTGCAGGGCAGAAGCGACGTCAAAACGTCACTTCCGCCCATAGCTCTTAAAGGGGACTTTTTTTTTTTTTTTATAAATTACACAATTTTTTTTTTTTATTGCATTTTAGTGTAAATATGAGATCTAAGGTCTTTTTGACCCCCAGATCTCATATTTAAGAGGTTCTGCCATGCTTTTTTTCTATTACAAGGGATGTTTACATTCCTTGTAATAGGAATAAAAGTGACACAATTTTTTTTTTTTAAAGAACAGTGTAAAAATAATAATTAAAGGTAAAATAAATAAGAAAAAACATTTTTTAAATGCGCCCGTCCCACCGAGCTCGCGTGCAGAAGCGAAACGTATACATGAGTAGCGGCCGCATATGAAAATTATTTTCAAACCACACATGTGAGGTATCGCCGCGATCGGTAGAGCGAGGGCAATAATTCTAGCCCTAGACCTCATCTGTAACTCAAAACATGCAACCTATAGAATTTTTTAAACGTCACCTATGGAGATTTTTAAGGGTCTCAATTCCACAAGCGGGCGCAATTTTGAAGCGTGACATGTTGGGTATCAATTTACTCGGTGTAACATTATCTTTCACAATATAAAAAAAAAATTGGGCTAACTTTACTGGTGTCTTATTTTTTTAATTAAAAAAAGTGTAATTTTTCCAAAAAAAGTGCGCTTGTAAGACCGCTGCGCAAATATGGTGTTACAGAAAGTATTGCAACGAACACCATTTTATTCTCTAGGGTGTTAGAAAAAAAATGTATAATGTTTGGGGGTTCTAAGTAATTTTCTAGCAAAAAAAAACTTTTTAACTTGTAAACAACAAATCTCAAAAAGAGGCTCTGTCCTTAAGTGGCTAAGTTGATTAAAATTAAATGGCTTTCATTGAAATACATGGGTTGCGACTTGTCATGCAACTTTGTGTCCAAAGTCGCACAAGTGTGAATGGAGCCTTAAGACTCGTACACATGCTTAGATTTTTGGACGACTGAATGTCCGTTTTTTTGTGGCATGCTAGTCTCATTTCGAAAGTGAAGAGGTTACTCACAATACAAAAATTTTCGTACGACAGAAGTGATGTAATGTGTAGAATAGTTTTGTATGTATTCTTTCGTTTCTGAGCATGCGTAGTCTTGCTCTTACGATTTTTTTTCGTACGAAAACCGTACTAATACAATGAAAATCGGACATTGCGTTCACATCCGACAAAAATTTTATAGTCTGCACATCCAGCTTTTGTCTGACGAAAAAGCTAATTTGGCTGTCGAAAGCACCGTACTAACAATCCGAAAATCGGCAGAGAGCTCATCGCACAAATTTTTCCATCCGATTTTTGTATCGTGTGTACGGGCCTTAAGGCCTGATTCACACCTATGCATTTTTAGTGCTTTTTGCATTTTCCATTAGAGTACATGTTCCATAGGAAACCATGTTAAATGGACTGTAGACAGTGCAAATCTGCAAAATGCAAAAAGCACTAAAAATGCATTGGTGTGACTCAGGCCTAAGCCCTGGTTCACACTGAGCTGCGAGAATGAAGCCATGCGAGTTTGGCTGAACTCCGCAATTTCACTCCTGCATGTCAGTCCCAATTTCGGCTGAGGTTTCTGCACAGATGTCAATAGAAATCACACCTCGAAATCGTAAAAAGAAGTACAGAAACTACTTTTTTAAATCGGTGCAGCACCGCAATTGCAGCGTCGCACCAATTAGGACGGTGAAATTGCTGGCAATTGCCGCCAATTTGACATGTCAAATCGCACCAATGTGAACCAGGGCTTAGGCAGTTTTAGTAAATCTCCCTCTTAGGCTGGGTTCACACTTATGCAAATTGGATGTGGGTTTTTCTCCAATGAGTACCACTCATATCTGTGCGACTTCAAGTCGCACCGACTACAACGAAATCCCTGTACTCCTTTGGTCCGACTTTGATGCGACTTGAGGTCCATAGACCTCAAGATTACACAAGCATTCCCTGAAATCGCTGCAAAATCTCATCAAAATCACAGCCAAATCGCGGGACTTTCAACCAGAGAAGTCTCCCATAGTGTAAAACCGTAATTTATTATGTTAAAACTGATTTTTAGGATTTTTTGTTTTACACATTGCAAGGAAAAAGCGCCACATCATATATTCTTTATTTTTTCTGTGTATACACATAGCTCCCAACTGTCCCTGATTTCAAGGGACTGTCCCTGATTTGGAACAAAGTCCCTCTGTCCCTCATTCCTCCTCATTTGTCCCTCATTTTTGGTCTAATCTACTGTATATAGCTGTATATAAAATGCACTTTTTATCTATCAAAAAGTGTTTTCTAGTGCTAAACCTTTCATCTGATTTCTAAATTGCTGCATTTGTAAATTCCAAAATTCAATATAAAGGAATAGTAGTGGTAAAAAAAAGCACTTGTGGGCTTAACCAAACTTGTTTTTTTGTAAAATTCTCCCTTAAGGGGGCGTGGCAAGGGGTGTGTCCTATGCCTGCATACTTTTGCTAATAGGTGTCCCTCATTCCCATCTCAAAAAGTTGGGAGGTATGTATACATGTGGGGACACACTGTGCCGATGTGAGCAGTTGCTAAAATATTAAATTAACAATATTATCATTAAGAGGTAGCACACAGGGATTCATTTACTTTAAATCCTCCTATTAAGGATGCGCTCTGGCGTGTTCGCAAACAGCACTAAGGATGAGCTCCGGCGTGTTCGCATGCTGCACGTGCCGAGCCCGCCAGGAACTCGGCACTGCGCTGCGCTAATCACAAGCAGTGAGACATTTCCCGATGTGCGCCTGCAGAGATCGGGAAATGTCTCACTGCCTGTGATTAGCGCAGCGCATTGCCAACACATGCAAACACGCCGGAGCTCCTCCTTAAACAGCACGTGCAGAGCCCACCAGGAAGTCGGCACTGTGGAGCGCTAATCACAGGCAGTGAGACATTGTCCCGATGCGCAGCTGCAGAGATCAGGAAATGTCTCACTGCCTGTGATTAGCGCTGTGCAGTGCCAACTTCCTGGCTGGCTCGGCACGTGCTGTTTGCGAACACGCCTGAGCTCATCCTTACCTCCTATTATATCGTTTTGGTAAATGTAAGGCCCCTTTCACATGGTTGTCTGATCAGGTCCACCTGTCAGTGTTTTAGGTGGACCTGATCGGACCCTCCAGTCTTTGCTACGGTGCGGCGGATGTGGGCGGACACGTCTGCCAACACCCGCCGCCATCTGATCCTGTCTGCCAAAAATAGACGGATGACGGTCCTATTCTAGGATTGCCACCTCATCCCTTTAAACCCGAACACATATGAATTACACAGGTTCTGAGGCTAAATAAATGCAGATAAGGCAACAAGTGAGTTTAATTACCACCTTAATCAACCACAGAACCTGTGTAATTCATATGTGTTCAGGTTTAAAGGGATGAGGTGGCAACTCTCTCCTATTCCCCATCTGCCTGGTGGATTGATAGAAACGGACAGGCAGTCTGTTTCCATCCGATTGCTCCATAGAGGTGAGCGGGACTGTGTCCGTGTCCACTCTGCATAGTGGGATGGACACAGACCTGTCATCCGCCTGCTCAGATCCCCCCCCCCCCCCCCCCCACTGAGCAAGCGGTTTTCCGCTAGCGGAGGCGCCCATGTAAAAAGGGGCCTAAAGTAGATTTTAAAGAGATTGTACAATCCGATTGTTTAGTGTATGCCTACTTTTAGAGCTCATGCACATTTGCCCATACAGTGTAAACGCTTTTGGTGCCCAAGATGTCCTGGTGCTTTATATAGTTGCCCACAAACATGAACACGGCTGTATGCAGCTGTGCGCTACTACTTGCATAAAAAGGCACACGCTCACAGACGTAAATTCCCGAGCGCACAATACCAGCGTTTGGAGCATTATTTCTGTGCGCATGTATCATTTTACGCACATAAAATTCAACTGTCTTCACCCATTCATGTCTATAGGCAGCTGTACCTGCAATATGAAATCACGTGCTGCAAAATGTGCATGAAACCTAAAATGATAAAAATGATCAGTACGGGTGGAGTCAAGATATCCTAAAATGTCAGTAATATGGGGTCGTACTGCAGTGACAGATGGAAGGTTGGTTGTGTGCTGTCTATGACCAATGTACATGTGAGGTCTTCTATATCCTGTCTGTGTACAAAGAGAAGGGAGGTCTGTGTCCTGCTGTCTAGGGACATATAGCAGCATTTTCTGCACAATACAATGATTTTTTTTTTTTTTTTACAAGGGCCCCTCCCCTTAGACTCCGAGACATTGTGCAGGGCTATGCAGTGTCAGTCTGAGAGCAGCTGGGCTGGGGTGTACACTGCTACGGCACAGGACAGCACCAAAACCAGCATGTGAGAGAGGAGGCTGAGCCAGAGCACCCCAGGAACACAGCGGAGGACCACCGCTCCATCCAGCACAATAGGACCATTGTACCACTCAGGATTCCCTGCACACGTGGAGACAGCATTGTGAGGTCTGATTGCACATCTGATAATGGATTTACCTTTAAGTCAGTGACTGGATCACAAGACCGATCTCTAAAACTGGAGATCAATACTTTCCAGCTATATATCTGTACCTAATGCCTGATTTATCGTTATTCTTTTTTTTTTTTTTTTTTTTAAATTGACTTTTCAGTTTAGGATAAACTTTTATTTCTAAACAGAATATCAGACCTGAAGCTGTTGTTCTGGCTTAAGTCAAGCGATTTGTGATTTTTGATTTGTATGATTTTGTTGCTCTGAGCAGGAAGGACCACTGACCTTCGACAGCCAAAGGAGGACTTAGGAGGATGGCAGCGAATAAGGTTGGGAAGAGGCTGATTAATAAAACCCACTCTCCGTCCAGGAACAGAGACTCAGGACATGCCATACAGAGGAGACAAGCCCGGGTCACGGTCAAATATGACCGCAAAGAGCTACAGAAGAGGCTGGACGTAGAGAAGTGGATCGACGAAAGTATTGAACGCCTTTATGAGGGCAGGGTAAGTGCTAAAGGTTAGGAATGTTAAAGTATAGATATAAGCTGCTACTATTTGTATTATTGTATAAAAATATTATAGAAGATTTATATAGTGCCAACAGTTTGCGCAGCGCTTCACAACATGAGGGCAGACAGTACAGACACAATACAAATCAATACAGGAGGAATCAGAGGATCGTGTGTGTGTGTGTGGATTTTACCCATGATCTTTTTATGTTGTCTGATTTGTGATTATACCAATTACATCTATATTCTATTTTTGTTGCAGCCCTGATGAAGGGGGAGTGTTTTCTGACATCCCAAAACATGTTGGCTGTCTTTTAGTGCAAACCAATAAATAAATTTGGACCTTTTATCATTTTGGTCCAGGGCTCCCTGACTACTGTTTTATATATATTTTTTTCCTAATATACTGTAGAGGGCGGTCAGATGTGCAAACACAATCCAAACTCCCCCAGGCTCGTGTGCCGTTGTCAGGTCCCTAAACATGGATGTTAGCTGCAACCCTTGCAGAGAGGTGGAGGAGGCGCACTGCAGACCCCTCCAGTGTCCGCTTATCAGGGAATTGCAATCAGATCAGGTTTTATAATCGCTACACCCTCCTCTGGGGGTGTCTACAGGTACCACATACATGTTAGATCTTTGCCTGATCTGAAAGAAAAATAAGTGGTCATTTTGTTTTCTATAAGGCAAATAAAAGCTTACCGTAGAAAAGCAGATACTTGCTGTTCTTATACAACTCTGAACAATGCCAGGAACTGCTGAGATAATCAATCAATGGAGACAGCAGTGCACATGTGGTAATCCTGGTTCTTCACTCTTCTACATGGAAGAATGAGGGATTGGGACCTGCTCAGATTTCCAATAAGTTAGAAGTTCTCCCTCTAATAATGAGCATCTTTGTCTTCAGCAACTCATGGGGAGAGGAAGAATAGTCCGATAATTGTAAAGCTGGTTATACATAGCTTGAATTTCATCCGATCCTTTGGAATCGGGCAAAATTTGAGCCGTGGGTGGCCCTGATGGCACCACCTGGCTCAACAAACTTCGACTGAGAAACATTTTCCCATTAACATTTGCAATAATGTGGTATTTATGATCTGCCCTGAAATGTTTGCCCGATCTTTATTAAGAAATAATTTGTACTGAATGCAAATTATGATCTCTCGATCATATTGGTACATGTATGGAGTTAACATGTAAGATTTTTAATGTCTTTAAATGACAAGAGCTTGTTATGCCCTGTACACACGAGCAGACTTTTCGACTAGACTGGTCCGACGGACCGAATCCGGCGGACAATCTGACTGTGTGTGGGCTTCATTGGACCTTCATTGGACTGTTTCTGTTGAAAATCTGACGGACTTTAGAGTTGGAACTTGTTTTAAATCTTTACGTTGGAACTCCGCCGGACCCAGTTCCTATCAAAAAATCCGCTCGTCTGTATGCTAGTCCGACGGACGAAAACCAACGCTAGGGCAGCTATTGGTTACTGGCTATCAACTTCCTTATTTTAGTCCGGTCGTACGTCATCACGTACGAATCCGTCGGACTTTGGTGTGATCGTGTGTAGGCAAGTCCGTTCATTCGGAAGTCCGTCAAAAGTCCGTTGAAAGTCTGTCGGAAAGACTGTCGGACCTTTGTTACTGAAAAGACCGCCCGTGTGTACAGGGCATTAGGTGTGCACATGTGTGGTCAAATCTGTATAAGATCAGGCTGTCCAAGACAGAAATGGGTCATGTGACTCCATTTTTGAGTCTATGGCCAATCTAATGGTTGCTCATAGCTAACTGTTTTAAAATCCATGCAGGGTCTGAGCATAACTGTATCTGCCATTTCAGCATACATTTTTAGCAGAGCACCTGGGGTGAAAATTTTGGTTACATCTGGAATTTTTAGCTTATAAACTACTTTTTCCCCATGGATAAAGCTCAGCAAAGTCTACTATTAACCTAAACGTGCATCCTTATGTGATGCAGACATGCATGATTATTGGAGTACTGGGAAAATGGTGGTTGAGCAACTGGATCATTTCAATGACCAAATGTACTTTGAGTGGGTATCTTGTTTTATAAGTGGAGTAGATGCCCAACAGAACCCATATACAACTATTCTAGTGCTATGAAATTAGAGAGGACAATAACTGGATGCTCTGGTCGTACCTGTTGGGGGGGGGGGGGGTGTTTGTGTGTGTGTGTGTGTTTTTTTTTTTTTTTTGTTTTTTTTTTCATGTTTGAAAACAATGGCCTCGTAAAAGTAACTGATAACACAAAAAAAGCACAGATAGAACTGGTTAAACATACACGAATAAACTAAAGCCAAAAATTTAGAGAAGCCTTAATGCTATTCTAACTATTTCTAAACTTTTATTTATACAGTTGGCATCTCAATAATTTTTAATGTATTTTTTTATTTATTATTAATAATATTTTAATTAAAATGTATAAATATATTTGTATTCATTCTTTACAATTCAATTTGCTTAACTGCCTTGCATAGGGAAGGGTTTTGTAGAATTTCCTTGCTTTCTGCATTAGGGTTGGTATTATGTTGATGAAGTACAACGCCTCACATGAAACCAGTAGGACACTGGAGCTTTGCTGCTCCTTTAGGGCCGGTTCACACTCCTGCGTGGTGCGAGATCACATGTGATTCACACCGCACTGCAGTGCAAATCACATGGGATGTCCGTGCGATGCAAATTTCAACCATACAGATAGTATGGCTGAATTTGCATCACATTGGACCAAACTCGCACAAGACCCTTTTTTTTTTTTTTTTTTGGTCCGCAGCAGAATCGGATCGCATGGGTGTTCACACCCATGCGATCAGATTCCTGTCCGAATTTGCAGATCGCACTGCGATATGCGAACCGATCTGGGGGTGTCATTAACTTTTTTAATTGACACTCCCAGCAGTTCGCATAGGGCAGTGTGCACTGCCGCCAGGAGAAATGCGAGAACACAGTGGATTCGCAGGGTTCCCGCATCGCTGCAGTGTGAACCAGCCCTTACTGTTCACCTTAAGGGCCGGTTCACACTGCAGCGATGCGGGAACCCTGCAAATCCACTGAATTTGCATCGCACGGACATTGCATGTGATTTGCATTGTAGTGTGGTGCGAATCACATGCAATCTCGCACTACGCAGCAGTGTGAACCGGCCCTGTCGGGCGACTTGTCAACTTGACAAGTCGTGCTCCATTCAGTACAATGGAACCTTTCTAATAGGAGCGACTCAGCAAAAGGTTCCTGTATTACTTTGGGGTGACTTTGGAGTGGCTTGCATTGACTTCTATTAAAGAAGTCGTTTGCAAGTTGCGCTGTGCGGGGCGGCTTCAAAGTCAGATGACTTTGAAGCCACCCCTGTGTGAACAGGCACTAAGGCTGGGTTCACACTAGTGTGATGCCAGACATTCCATGTGATTTGCACCACATTGCTGTGCACATCACATGCGATGTCTGTGCGGTGCAAATTCAGCCATACAAAGTGTATGGCTGAAATCGCATCGCATTCGCACCAAAATGGTGCAGGACCCTTTTTTTTTCTGTCTGCACTGGAATCGTATCTCATGGGAGTTCACACCTATGCAATCCAATTCCTGTCTGCTTTCACAGAGAGCAGTGTGAACTGCCTGCGAATGAGATGCAATGTGGTAACCTGCACAGGAATCGTGCTGTTTCCCGCATCGCACAAGTGTGAACTGGGACTTAAGGGTCAGTTCACACCAGAATGCTTGTTCCTGTGCATTCCCTGCAGTGCAACTTTTCAGGTGTGAACATGCCCTTATGGTTTATGGAGTATAAGTTGAATTGTGCCCTAACGGTGTGTATAAACCATTTGTGTTACAAAATCCAAGGTGCTGTATCAAAAAGTAGCATTGTTAATAGCAACAGTCTTTGTGATGAGTACCGCAACAGGTTCCTCTAGCACCCCCTCTCCCCGTTGCTAATGTATGAAATAGAATGAGTGTACTTCCCTGCATCCATTCTCTGACCCCTTTCTCTGGCTGCCCATGGTTGGAATGGACTGTACACTGCTTTCTAGCAGTTAGAAGGTGGTTGCGCATGCATGGTGTGTGTTTCATGTCGGTGGTGGGCAGATAGGGTAGAGGGTGGGCATGTTGAAGTACAGTGTGACAGCAGTACAGTGCCTTGAAAAACCCCTTGAAATTTTGCACATTTTGTCATGTTACAACCGTAAATGTATTTTATTGACATTTTTTATGTGATAGACCAACACAAAGTGGCACATAATTGTGAAGTGGAGGGAAAATGGTTAATGTATTCAGCCCCCTTTACTCTGATACCCCTAACTAACATCTCGAGTGGAACCAATTGCCTTCAGAAGTCACCTAATTAGTAAATAGAGTCCATTTGAATGTAATTGAATTTAGTATAAATACAGCTGTTCTATGAAGCCCTCAGAGGTTTGTTAGAGAACTTTAGTGAACAAACCACATCATGAAGGCCAAGGAACACACCAGACAGGTCAGGGATAAGGTTGTAGAGAAGTTTAAAGCAGGGTTAGGTTATTAAAAAAAAAAAAAAAATCCCAAACTTTGAACATCTCACAGAGCACTGTTCAATCCATCAGCGGAAAATGGAAAGAGTATGGCACAACTGCAAACCTACCAAGACATGGCCGTCCACCTAAACTGACAGGCCGGGCAAGGAGAGCATTACTTAGAGAAGCAGCCAAGAGGCCCCTGGAAACTCTGGAGAAGCTGCAGAGATGCAGAAGCTATCAAAGCAGCTCTGAAGCCACTGGTTGCCAGCCACTGGTGTGTTGATAAAGGAGCACCACCAACACTGTGCCTGGAGTGGCTCCCTCATGGCCCACCCCTTGTTTCCGCCCTGTTTGTAACACATACATCAATTACTGGATAAGCAGGGACCACCAAGAAAGCACCGTTTACACATACACCAGGTCCCGTTCCCCTCATCTTCTTACTTTGTCAGGTAGCTGGTTGGAAGCTTCAGCTAAAAAGAAAAAAAAGGGAGATGCGAAGCAGCATGCCCTGGATAGAGGTCGAAACCTGACAGGAGTTCTAGCCTTCCCCCTACTCAACTGAAAAAAGTATTTTATTTCCGTACCTGTTTTTGGAGATTTCCTGATGGTAAAACATTGCCAGCAGGACAGGCATGAGAGAAAATCTCTAACAGAGCCCAGATAGCAGGAAAAACTTCAGAGGTTCTAACCATCTCTATTTTATCCAAAACAGAAAAGAAATGCAGCATTTATAGAAAGGCAGCTCACTCCATGGGGATACCAGACCAGGAAACATCTGCCTGTCACCTGGGGTGGGACCTGCTATGGCTAATCATGGGGCTCCTCCAATAGACTGAAGTGGCGCATGTACTGTTAACACCTTCCTGCTCTCTCTTCTTATTGGGCTGATGGAGAGTTAGAAAATTGCTGAGATGACCACAGGGTCCAATGTTGTTTTTGCCTCCTAAGAGCGCCTTAAAATGGCCTGGTCTTTGGTCAAGCTGTGCACCAGGTTCTTTGACCAGGCTGGGATCTGGCTATTTATGACAATAGTTGTCATACTGTTTTTATCTTACTGCAAGTTTACCAGACATCTGGTTTATCTGATTGGAAACAAAAGACTGCAAAATCTTCAAACACTGGAAGTACCCACAATGCTCCTGGTATTCAGAGACCATGTGGTTTCTTTAGGCAACATTCATTAGGCCCTAGCGGATTAAAGTTTTCTTATTCACAATACATTTGTATACAAAATAGCAATGTGATTTAGTAATGCTAATATGAACTCCAAGCACAAAGCTACATACTTAGTTGAATGTATAGTTCTATATCTAGTAAAAAGGATGTATATTCTGTGCAGCTAGCCTTGTAATTCATCCATGTACCATTGCCACTACCAGACAGCACAACAGCGTCTTCAACCTTCACAACAATAGCAGCACAGCCTGTTAAAAACCACTATCCAAGACACATCCCAACTTTCTGATTTAGGCAATAAAGGAGCAGGAAAATACAAATTAAGGGCTTATTTACATTAGTTGTCCTCTAAAGAACGATCCCCGGTGAATTGCTTTTCAGAGGGTGTTTGACAGGGGGCTGGGAGGCATTATGTCATCTTCTCACTACCTGTTTTAACCCCTATAAGCTTGCACCACCACACAACAGCCATGTGCATGGTCTCCTTACACTTGAATGGGTCACGTTCAGCAGGCAATAATGTCCACTGAACGCAACAGTGGGGCACTGATGAGAAGGCACTGACTAGGCTGCAGTGATGAGGCGGCACTGATGAGCTGCACTGATAATCGGGGCACTGATTATCCCTGTAAATGTGCCCTGTCAGCCTTGCTGGTTATCAGCTCTCCTTTCCTCACACAGTGACAGCGCGCAAGGAAAGGAATGCCGATAACCGACAAGTCTGTTTACATGTGATCAGCTGTGATTAGACACTGTAAGTAGCTCTTTACATCGATCTGTGATCAGTTGTGTCTAAAGGATACGGCGGTCACAGAGCACCTCGATGCACATCCCAGGGGGCACACGGGAGGCATGTTTTGGGAGGACGACTTAATAATCTCAAAAAGGAAATTTGATACCACAAGTCAACACATATATTTAGACAGCTATACAGGGGAAAACCTCCAGCTGGATACCACTTCTGTATAGGTAGGACCGCTGTCTCCTATGGCAACAAATCTTGTAACAGTCACTAACGGTAGTTGTATTTAACTTTTTGGTAACACAGTTCTCCTCGCACTCTACAGTCTCTCACTGTAGGTCTTCACTCACCGAGCTCCCAGTCTCTCACTAGACTCTCAGACCCAATCGCCACTGGATCCCCGGAATTCCTCCACTTCCATAACTCGGTATCTTCCTCAAGTGTCACCCTCGCTTTCCTGCTGGGTCCCTGGCTTGGCACTCAGATACTCCTCAAATGTCACCCCTGCTGACCCGCTATGAACCTGGCTTGGCACTCTGATGCTCCTCAAGCGTCACCTCTGCTGTCCCGCTGGGTCCCTGGCTTGACACTTGCTGAAGTTTTCCCACTTCTTCACCGTCCCCGGTTGGTGAGAAGACTGCTCTTCTAGCTCCAGCTTACTCAGTGGTCTCCAGTAACAAGGTGGATGGTTCCTTAGTGGCGATAGCGTCCCCTCTACCTCTAACCACAGCTGGTTCCCTGTCCGGCTGAACCGTTAGTCTCGGTTGGACGCCAGTCCTGCAGTCCCAACCCTGCGCTGCTTCTGGATAGGCCCTCAGACAGCCTAGCAGCCAGATGTCCCCGGGGATAGGCCTCAGGCTTCTGGCCTAGCAGCCCGGGGCAGCATAACACGCGTCCACCCAGTCAACCCTCCAGGTAGCACAGAACCCCGATCACCTGACTCCACCCAAATAAATAGGCTCTCCCAGCAGGCAGAGAGACTAAAGAAACCCCCACCAATTGGCTGCGACACCCCATGCATTCATACCGTGACCTTGCTAAGCACTTGCCTATCTAATGTCACCAGCATAACGCCACCTAGCAACAGAAGAGAGAAGGTGCAGAAAATCCAGAACAAGAGAGGAATCTGTGGATCTACTAACAATTAACCATGGCAACTACAGCCTGGCAAACTAAATTTACTAGCAACCCTGCCTAAACTCCATTAACACCAAGCGCACAATTCCGTATGCCCATGCAGGGTTGTGTTTTCCCACACGGGGATGCACAGCTGTTCCGTACATCCCTGTGTAGGAAGTCCAATTGATTTCTATTGGGACACAGTGGCTGTGCTTGTGCAGCCATTGTATATGGGTGACATCACTGAGCCATTAATATGTCATTGATGCTTCTCTAGTGTCAGTTTTCTGTTGAATTGATTGGATGGTTCAGCACTCAAAAATGTCTTCTGTCACAATATAGAATTGAAAGATCCACCTACAAACAAAACGTGAATGGTCAGATTCATAAATATTCAAGGTTGATGTCGGACACATTTCAATGTTAGAAAAGAAGGAAAGTGCTCACTGCGACCATACTGATATGACAGCGTTATTGGGGGTTCTTCTTCATCCATTCACATGGGAGTGATTAAGCTCTGACCAAATTGTATACAGTACAGAGTTTTCAAAGCTAATCACTACCATGTGAAGTGAGCGGGCTCCTTTCTGTATGTCGATGTGGCAGAAACTAATAGTCCTTTATGGTAGCCACTTTTCTGACTGCAAAACAGAAGTGTGAGGAGTGAACATTGAACATTACAGACAAATCAGGCTTAAAAACAAATGTCATAATCTCTGCAGACTGATTATATGGTTCCCACTTTTACTGGTATATGATTACGTCTCTTCCATAAGGCTTGCTATAGACTGCTCGAATTTCCGCAGACCTCCTGAACGGGAGGTTATCAATTGCTTCCTCCATCCTTGATCACAGCATGGATGGGGGACTCTGAACTGCCAGCTATTGTGTTTGGACAGCCCTGGCCCTACCTAACCGTGGATATATCTGATAAGATTCACTTTATAGTTTGTAACTAGGGTTGCCACCTCATCCCTTTAAACCCAAACACATATGAATTACACAGGTTCTGAGGCTGATTTAATGCAGATAAGGCACCAAGTGAGTTTAATTACCACCATAATCAGCCACACCACCTGTGTAATTTTTTATGTGTTTTGGGTTTAAAGGGATGAGGTGGCAACCTTATTTGTTAACCCAGATCAGTTGATTTTGTTGAGCCAGGCGGTGCTTGCGGGGATTTGGCCAAAATTCAGGCTCTCATTGGGGGGTCATTTTACAATCTTCTTTGAATCCACTAACCATTGATCAGAAGACTGATGAGGTTCTCTGTCTCCTTCTGTAAGCATGTTTCTTGTCAGCACATGTGTACTGCAGCACACCTAATTGGCTCCTTAACCACTTCAATACCACGGACGTCATATGACGTCCTGGGCTTTGAGCAGGTATATCTGAATGATGCCTGTAGTTACAGACATCATTCAGATATTGCCGGTTTCAGCCGGTGAATCTCTACACCATAGGAACGATCATAGCGGCTGTTCCGCCGCTTGATCGTTCCTATGGGAGGCGAGAGGGGACGTTCCCCCCCCCCCCCCCGCCGCCCTCCAGTGCTTGCTCCGACTCACTGTTACGATCGGTGAGGCGGAGAGTGGATCCGCCGGCGCCGGATGTAGATCATAGAGATTTCCGGCAGACCAGATGGTCCCGGAGTCTCTATGATCGTCGGAGGCCGGGCGCGATGTTATGACGTCACGCCCGGCCTCTCCATTAAAAAAAAACGGCGCCGCTTCGGCTGGGAAGCGGCGATCGTTTTATTTATTTATTTTTTATTTCAGGTTTCCCAGCCTAGTGGTGAGATATGGGGTCTTATTCACCCCATATCTCACTATTAAGAGCACCTGACATGTCATATTGCTATTACAAGGGATGTAATAGGAATAAAAGTGATCAATTTTTTTTTTTTTTCAAAAAAGTGTCAAAATAAAAAAAAAAAAAATATAATTAACATTAAAAAAAAAAAAAAAAATTTTTAAAGCGCCGCTGTCCCCGTGTGCTTGCACGCAGAAGCGAACGCATACGTAAGTCCCGCCCACATATGAAAACGGTGTTCAAACCATACATGTGAGGTATCGCCGCAAACGTTGGAGCGGGAGCAATAATTTTGGCCCTAGACCTCCTCTGTAACTCAAAACATGTAACCAGTAAAAAAATTTCAAGCGTCGCCTATGGGGATTTTTAAGTACCGAACATTGGCGCTATTCTACGAGCGTGTGCAATTTTAAAGCGTGACATGTTAGGTATCTATTTACTTGGCGTAACTTCATCTTTCACAAAATGCAAAAACATTGGGCTAACTTTAGTGTTTTGTTTTTTTTTTTTAAACACAAAACCGCTTTTTTCCCCAAAAAAACGCGTTCGAAAAATTCCTGCGCAAATACTGTGTGAGATAAAAAGTTGCAACAACTGCCATTGTATTCTCTAGGGTCTTTGCTAAAAAAACATATATATATATAATGTTTGGGGGTTCTATGTAATTTTCTAGCCAAAAAATGATGATTTTTACATGTAGGAGCAAAGTGTCAGAATTGGCCCGGTATTGAAGTGGTTAAGGTGGCTGATACGATGACAAACTCAGATAATTACGCTAGTTTAATTTTACAAATACAATTAATTTTTATTAAATGCCTTTTCTTCCTTTGTTGCAGAGGCTCCAGCCTCTTTGCATCCACTTCCCAACTACAATCCAGTAAGAGCTGCAAAACAATTAATGAGGCAGGATTCTTGATGGTGACAACAGTGGTCATGCCTGCGTAGTCTTCACCAGAGGCCCCTATAGCAGGGTGACAAAGCAAAGGCACAATTAGGAGACAAAATGTAGTCACTTTACAACAGGAAATGCCTAAACAAGGCTCTTCATGGCAGGATCACTAAGTATTTTAAAAGGTTACGGATTTAAAACTATTGAAAACTACTTCTGGAATTAAATTAACATGTAAAAGCTTCTAGGAGATTTTGGTGAATGTACTTACATAAACTTTAGTGGCATAAATCGTGGGTATTTTATGTTTTGCCTGGAGTTAAGTTGGCACATTAGACTTAACAATAGCCATTGGCCTTGAAAATTTCCTGTAGCCAATCAGTCCCTTCAATAAAGGTGGCCGTAGACTGATCCGTGGCCGTCCCTACTCGGCAGAAGTCATACATTTGATCGACTTCTGTTCTAAGGACATGCTGAACGTTAGACAATCAGCGTCCGCAGCCGATGATCAGTGTATTATGACAATGCAGGGCCTTCTCTCAGAATACAATGTCCCGGGGGGTGGGGGGGTTCTCTCTATTGACTTTGTGTGAACGGAGTAATCTGTCTTGGGGTTTGTTTGTTTTTTCAACCTTCTGGCTGAATGAAAAAACTACCCTTCTATGGCCAGCTTTACATTGGTTGGTCAGTGGTTGTCTGCATTATGATTATGGCCATAGTCACCCTGTCAGTAGCATATGAAATCTCCACAATTTGTCTTTGGTAAATATACAACTTGGCCTTTACAATGGGTGGTGTGTCCATTCCCCTCTTGCAAATCTCTGGGTGCTGCTGCTATTGGACACTACAATACATACATTTCTCAGTCTGACAGTAAATGGGCACATCTGATAATGGTCATGTCATGTATGGTTCACCTGCATTCATTTGCATGTAGTTTATACATTACTATATAATAAAGTGTGACAATGAATCTATACAGTAAGTAGCATTTTACAGGCCTTGTGACTGCTGGACTTCTATTTCTACTGTATAAATACCCATCACACAGGGTTGTTGGGAAGAATTGATAAGGCCTTAGAGACTTTATTCTTCCCATCTACTGCCTCTATGGGCGGGGTGGCGGAGGAATGTACATGTGTTTGCTCTGTATGCGTCACGTATACAGATATAGACTCTGTTATACTGTATAGGTATAGAGTGTGAGACTAGGTTCAGCGACAAATGAAAGATTGGAGATAGTCTGGGCAATTCTCGTTTATGGGGTCGAAAGTTTATGTGGAAAGTCTACTATGTAACCATTATCAGACTGAGTGCATTTCCCACATTCATCCGCTGGGGTGGAGGGGAATCGTTTCTCAACCTCTTGGAGCAGTTTTGTGAGTTTATTTGATAAAACTACGGAAAGAGTAATGATCATGTAGATAGTCCAGTAGTCTTCAGTTTACAATCAGGTTTTGGTTTACTGTAGTCAGCAGGTTAAAGCAAACCTGGATCAGGCAGTACAACCAGCCTTCCTGTACTGGGCCTCATCAGTTCAAAAAGGGGGCCCAGGTACCTGCTGAGGGTCGGCTGTACTGTCATTTTGCAGACACCAAACTTCTGCCTCCCCCTGCAGCACTACCAGCTCCTCCTCCTCCCTCCCGGCTTCACTGCAGGGGGATTGGTCCTAGCACATGCACACCTTCCATCTGCTGTCCGGGCCCCCCTGTGTGCCCCTTTCCCCCACAGTGCTGCTGGCTTCCCTCCTTTCTTCTCCTGCGGGCACACATGGGGATGTTTCAGGATGGAAAGCGGGGGAAGGGGATGGTAAATATATCATTTATTGGCCCCTTCTTTTCCTGAAGAAACACACTGAGAGATCAGTACCAATCACTCCTGTGTCCATTCATCATGGAAGCATAGTAAACTGTGTTTACTACGCTTCAGTTTGTGAATGAGCAAGAAGCCTCAGAGCACTTCCAGTTCATTCAGCTGTGCAGCTGAAGCTGCAGAGAAAGGGACTGATGAATCTATGTCCTCAGTCATTTCCGCCTGGGGGGGGGGCCCTGTCAGGTAAGCTGTATGATTTATAACAGCAGTCCTGAGGCAAAGTATAAGGCTTGCTTGTTGGTAGGCTTTACAAGGTGTCAGAAGTCTTTTTGGAGGCCAAGGTGCTGAGAGGGCTACCCTTGCGGCTGAGTGCAGCGCAACCCTGAAGGTGGAACAGGGAATGCAGTGCCCAAAGAAGCAGGGTTTGCCGGTGGCCTGATGACTTGATCACCGTGGAGCAGCTGAAGCAAGCTGGATGCACTGTGTGGCAGACATGCTAAAAAGGAGCCAGACGTAGCGGGGAAATCTGGTAGGAGAATCAGAAGCCAGGCCAGGGGTCATACACGTAAGATTAGTCCTTAAGCAGATTCAGGATTCAGGTAGGGTCACTGGAACAAGCCGAGATCATTCACGGTAAGACAGGCAGAAGCAGAGTCGGTGAGCCAAGCCGGAATCAAGCAGTGGAGCAGGCAGAAGTAGGTCAGAATATAAGCCAGGGGTCAAGCCAGGAGATCAGGATAAGCAGGTAGAAGAAGCCAGGTCGTTCAACGGGAAGTCCAAGATCAGGATGCAGGAACATAGGGGAGCTGACGATAATCCAGCAACTCAGGGATCTCAGCAGTGGGTTTATATAGGCAGTGGGCGTCAGCATCTATCACAACCTGGGCCTGCGCGTTCCAGTTAGCGACGTCATGCATCTGCATACGCCAATGCGCCTGGAGGTTTGTCTGGTGAAGCCATAATGAGTATTGGCGACATTGCCAGTCCTATGGCCATTTCCCTGACAAAAGGAGGGTCAATATGTACCTAAAATTCCAGTGCAAGTTTTATTTTCATAAGGTAATAAACTTCTCAAGGTTATGTGAACCAGCCAAATGACATCTCTTGGTGATTTTGTGATGCTCATTAGGCATGGTGATTGGTTCTCAGGCATAGATCTCTGCCATTTTTGAAAGCATCGTTGAGTGCCATGTGATTCCTCCATACCCAGAAATACCAGGTTTTGCACAAGATATGGGAGGCACAGGAAAAATAAGTATAAAATAAATTCTGGTGCATCCTGTTACGCAGACTTATTAGATTGAAGACCAGTTGCTTGAATTAAGGGTCCATGCTTTACAGCTAGGCAGTCAGCTTTCTGAACATAGGAGCTCAGTGATTGGCTGTTATCGTATGTGTTATTTTTAACAGTTGAAAACGGGCACCAAGAGCAGTGCGATACTTTTTTGTATCTTTCAGATTTGACAAGGAGTCCAGGTAGAGCTTAGTATGAACTTGACTTTCCTGGGTCAAAGCTGTGCAATATGTGCCCCTCTGCTTTTAGAGAGAGTAGGAAGTTGGAGCATTATAATGAGGGATGGGGGAATGGTGAACTACTTAGCCAGAAGGGGCTATTGCATGTTGAGCACTACAGGCTTACAGACAAATGAAGCTCTGAAAGCTAAGACGTACGGCAACTTTTAGTGCCTGCTTTTATTCGATGACATTTAATTTGGACCCTGTCTGCAGGCATCAGAGGTGTTTGGCATATGGACATGAATATGAGCTGTGCCTCTTGTTCAGAAAATCGTTATTACAAAAATCTAGGTCCAAGGGGCAGACAGCTCGTTAGTCTGTAGACTTTGGCTGCATAACCCTGGGATTTGGCTGCTAATGCATATTTAGCTTGGTATTAAAATAACTTCCAGAGCATTATCATGGACCCTGCTGTACAACATTTTCCTTCATGACAAGTTTACTGAATTTCTTATGAAAATTGGTTTATTTTAGGATTGCAGACTCCAGGTTACAGTTATACATGCTTGGAGTGGTTTTCCGGTGTACAGCTGTGCTCACTCTCAGAAATACCTGAGGGATTTGGGATAACATAAAGATTTCTAGAATGGGCTTTCAGCAGATGGGGGGGTTTAAAGGGAAGTTGGTTGTCAAATATTGATCATACAAAAGCTAGAGGATTTCTGGAAGCCATGGTGGGAGGATATGTTTGTGAATAGGCCTCCCAAATAGCCCTATTTGGAAGAAATGCCCCTCTTTGGACCCAAGTCCCTCCAGGCCTGTGTAAATTTACTAATAAGTAAAGTAGGTTTTACTTTGCTCCAAAGCACAACTGCTGATTCAGTTTATAATAATGGGCGGCACAGTGGTGTAGTGGGAAGCATTCTCGCATAGCAGTAAAAAGGGTTGCTGGTTTGAATCCCAACTACGACACAACCTTTACTTTACAACTTTACTTTCAGCGCCCATTCAGGTGTTTATTTGGATTTTTAAATAAGAATGTGTATTTTGTTACAATGGAAAATGCTATATTTTCCCAAGGCGTCTTTCAGGACAGCACCTGAGAGATAGCGACTCCACCCACCGGAACAGGAAACACCTTCTTCCTCCAAACTTTAAAGGGAGGCGCCTCCCCACCATACCTCAGTTTTTGTGTTTCCTCCGGCCTGGAGGGAACATCTTTTGAGGGGGAGCAGGTTCTCTCAGGTGCTCCTGGGAGACGGGGCTTCCTTTCTTTTTTTCCTCCTTCAGGGACCCGCTGTCCTCCCGGCCTACCCAAGCCTCGGCAGTGGTAGCAAACGGGCTCCTCTTCCCCTCCTGGTGCTCGGTGAGAGCCGTAGACCCGGTGATCCGCGCGGTCATAGGGCGGCGGTGCGCGTGCGCCGCCGCCATGTTTTTTGGCCGGCAGGCGCGGCGGAAGTGACATGGCGGGGTCGCTGGGTCAGCAGAAGCGTCATTTCCGGCGTGGATGCAAGGGGGGAGGAGGGAGGACAGGAACTGGCGCCTACTTCCGCTTCCGGTCCGGTGCAGATGCACTATGGGAGTCTGGAAGCGGCTTATAAAGCCACAAGTGAGGAGCTGCACACCAGAGATGGAGGACTCAGCGTCTGCAGCGGTGGGGACAGGCACAGGCGCCAGTAAAGCTCAGGTAGGAGCAGCAGTTTAAGTCTGCCTTTCTTCCTTTCCTGGGTTTGGTCTATTTTCTTTTTTCTTACCCCCTAGTGGCAAGGGGCCTGTCTGGGCACTAGAGGCTGACTGGTTTCTTCTTAGTGCACCTGTGGGTGATTCTTGTGTAGCTGAGACCGGGTCTCACTAAAAGGTCCCCTGGTTTTTTCCCTTTTTTGTTTTTTCTCTCACAGGCTAAAAGCTCTGACCCAAAAAAGAGATGTCCTTCTTGCAGGGCCAAAATGGGAGAAAATTGGAAAAAAGCCTTATGCAGTACATGCATCACTTCTTTAGTTAAGGAGGAATCAGCTTCGGTTTGTGATGATCTGGTTGCCTCTGTAAAGAAGGAACTATACGCCACGATTCAGACTTTTCGTGACTCTTTAGTTAATCCAGCTGCTAGTCAGCCATCCACTTCTGAGGCTTCCCAGGGTTCTTTTTCTTTCCCCATGGTAGAAGCTTTACCTGAAGGCCCCTCTATCAGGGAAGAGCAGTCCCCTACTCCTTCCGTTAAAGATTCGGAGGAGGAGGGTGAGGAAGCGGAGGTGGCTCCTTCCAAATTTAAGCTTTCCCTAGAGGAGGTAGACGGACTCCTTAAGGCTATCCATGTTACACTTGGCTTAAGTGAGGAAAAGAAGGAGTTATCTCTTCATGACCGCATGTATGCAGGGTTAAATGAGCCTAAGGGGCGAACATTTCCGGTTCATTCGGTCATTTCTGACGCCATTACTAAGGAATGGCAAGATCCAGAGAAAAAGCCCTTTTTTTCCAGAGCCCACAAAAGGCGATTCCCTTTTGAGGAGGACCCTTCTGCGGTGTGGAATAAGGTGCCCAGGTTGGATGCGGCCTTTTCACAGGTCTCAAGATCCACAGACCTGTCTTTTGAAGACATGGGTGTTCTTAGGGATCCAATGGACAAACGCATGGATCTTTTGCTCAAGAGATCATGGCAATCAATCATGAGCAATTTAAAACCAGCAATGGCCACAACCTGTGTAGCCAGGAATCTGGAATACTGGGTGAACCAACTTAGATCTCATATAGTGGCAGATTCCCCCAAGCAGGAGATCTTAGATTCCTTTCCTACCCTGATTTCTGCTGTTGCTTATATTGCTGATGCTTCGGCTGAAGCTATCAAAATGTCAGCTAGGTCTGCAGCTTTAGCAAATGCTGCGAGAAGAGCTTTATGGCTAAAAACCTGGCCAGGTGATACAGCTTCAAAGAGTAAACTTTGTGGTATTCCCTTTTCAGGTGACCTTCTTTTTGGCCCTGATCTAGATAATATCCTAGACAGAACTGCCGATAAGAAGAAGTCCTTTCCGGTCAAAAAGAAAAAACAGACCCCAAAACGTCTTTTTCGACCTCAAAAAACTCAACAGCAACAGCAGGAAAATAAGTTTCAGGGCAGGAGAAAAAATTGGTCCGCGCAAAAGGCGAAGGGCAAAGGCGGAATTCTCTTCCGTCCTCCTTCACAGGCCGAAAACTCACTATGACGCATCTCTGCGGGTCGGCGGAAGATTACGAGAGTTTCTTCCGCAGTGGTCAGTGATAACTACAAATCAGTTTATTCTGACCACTCTCTCGCAGGGTTATACTCTCGAGTTTTCCAGAAGCCCCCCAAGAAGGTTTCTGGTAACAAATGCTCCTCGAGATCCATTAAGGGCCCTGGCCATGAAATCCTCTCTGGAGGAACTGATGCAACAGGGTGTAGTAATCCCGGTGCCACCAGAGGAATGGCACGAGGGTTTCTATTCTCATGTCTTCCTGGTAAAAAAACCAACAGGAAGATTTCGTTTAATTCTAAATTTAAAGCCACTAAACAGAGCCATCAAATACAGAAGGTTCAAGATGGACTCAATTTTCACCGCCAGAAATCTTCTGACTCCAGGTTGTTTCATGGCGTCAGTGGATTTAAAGGATGCATACCTGCATATTCCAATCTCATCCCAGTCCCAGAGGTTTCTCAGGTTGGCGGTAAGGTTGGAAGGCAGAATTCAGCATCTGCAATTCAGAGCCCTCCCCTTCGGGCTATCATCCGCACCCCGAATTTTTACCAAAATAATGGCAGAAGCTCTAGCTCCGCTGCGTCTTCAGGGAATCGCAGTAATTCCTTACTTAGACGATCTGCTATTTTTCGCCCCCTCAAGAGAGGAGTTGAGGAGCAATTTAAGCAGAGCATGCAGCCATCTGGAGTCTCTAGGTTGGATCCTAAATCTCCAAAAATCTTCCCTGGAACCATCTCAGGAGATTCGCTTTCTAGGGTATATAATAAATTCGGTAAGCCAAAGAATTTTTCTTCCTTTAGAGAAGAAAGGAAAAATCCAGGATACAGTGTCCTTTTTGCAGACCAGCCAGCAGCTGACGGTAAGGTTGGTCATGTCAGCCCTGGGTGTTCTGACTTCGTCAATGCCAGCTGTTCAGTGGGCAAGACTGCACTTCAGACATCTGCAGGCCTTTCTTCTGAGATCTTGGGATCACAATTTGGAATCCCTAGATTCAGAGGTAAGAGTTCCAACCCAAGTGAAGAGGTCACTATGGTGGTGGAAAAGGCAGGATATCCTATCGGAGGGGTTAGTCTGGGCCTTTCCAATCGAAAAAAGGCTGACAACCGATGCCAGTTCCTGGGGTTGGGGAGCCCACCTAGAAAAGGGTTTCACTCAGGGAAACTGGTCCAGGAAAGAGGCGACCAAGTCCTCAAACTGGAGAGAGCTCAGGGCGATCGACTTGGCTCTGAAGTCATTTGCTCAGGGGCTTCGGGCCCAGCATGTTCAAATACTAACAGACAATGCCACGGCCGTGGCTTACATAAACAGGCAGGGAGGTACAAGGAGCAAATCGCTGCAAGTACTAGCCATGAGCATTCTCCGTTGGGCAGAAGGACACCTGCTGTCTTTATCAGCAGTCCATCTAAAGGGATCCCTGAACGGGGTAGCGGATTTCCTGAGCAGAAACCCCATTCGGGAAGCAGAATGGTCGCTGAACCCAGAGGTTTTCGCCATGATTGTCGAGAAGTGGGGGCTGCCAGAGGTGGACCTGTTCGCCTCAAAGGAGAATGCCTTGGTTCCGCAATTTTTTTCCCTAAGCAATCACGACGGGTCACTAGGAACAGATGCCTTGGCGTATCCATGGAGATTCCATCTCTGCTACGCTTTCCCCCCATTCCAGTTAATTCCCTTAGTTTTAAGAAAGATTCAGGGGGAAACAGTACCGGTTATCCTAATCACGCCTTTTTGGCCAAGAAGGGCTTGGTTTTCAGCCGTTCTGAAAATGGCGGTCAGGCCTTGTTGGCATCTGCCCCTCAGGTACGATTTACTATTTCAGGGGCCAGTAAATCACCCAGAGGTAGCCACTTTGGCGCTCACAGCCTGGTATCTGAAGAGCAGCTCTTAAGGAGCAAAGGTTTTTCCAACCGGTTAATCTCTACGCTATTATCCAGTAGGAAAAGGGTGACTAGAAATATCTATTCCAAGGTCTGGAAGGTTTACAATACATGGTGTAATTCATCTGACCATGACCCAGGGAGTCTTGTTTCCATTCTGGAATTTTTACAGGTTGGTGCTGACAAGGGACTAGCAGTTAGTACCTTGAAGGTGCAGGTAGCTGCGATAGCAGTGTTCCTAGAAAAATCGGTGGCCTCAGATCCGTTGGTAACCAGATTTTTCAGATCCCTTACGAGATCCAGACCAGCACCACTTAAGTTGTTTCCGAAATGGGATCTGTCGATAGTCCTCCAGGCTCTAACAAGGAGTCCTTTTGAACCTTTGGAAGAAGCGCCACTTAGATATCTCACTTTTAAGTCTGTGTTTCTGATTGCCATGGTCTCTGCACGAAGGATCAGTGAGCTTAATGCTTTATCAGTTAAGGAACCCTATTTATCTATCTTCCCAGATAGGGTTATACTTAGAACAGATCAGAAATTCTTACCAAAGGTAGCTTCAGTACAAAATCGTGTTCAGGACATTGTACTTCCGACCTTCTGCCCCAACCCAGTAGGGGAGAAGGAGACTTGTTTTCACATGTTGGATGTTAGAAGAGTTTTGTTATGTTACTTGGAAAGGACAAAGCTCTTTAGACGTTCAGATTCTCTCTTTGTGCTATTTTCGGGCAACAGGAAAGGTTGCCAGGCTTCTAAAATCTCTTTAGCAAGGTGGCTGAAGTTAGCCATTTCAGAGGCTTATTCGCATGCAGGTGTGTCTCCTCCAGCAGGAATTTCTGCACACTCAACAAGAGCATTAGCGGCCACTTGGGCAGAGAGAGCTGGTGCCACCCCTGAACAAATCTGCAAGGCGGCAACATGGTCGAGTTTTCACACATTCGTGAAACATTACAGGCTGGACCTCACATCTGCTAATGATCAGGCGTTTGGCAGAAAGGTCCTGCAAGCTGTTGTCCCGCCCTAAGGGGGTAAGTCTCTGTTATCCTCTCAGGTGCTGTCCTGAAAGACGCCTTGGGAAAAACCAAGTTAGACTTACCGGTAACTTGTTTTCCAGAAGTCTTTCAGGACAGCAACATCCCGTCCTATTGTATTGTATATACTATGCTGTGACTAACGTATGTGTTTATGTGTTCCAGCCGGGGCCGGAGGTCTTCTCTACTACAACTGAGGTATGGTGGGGAGGCGCCTCCCTTTAAAGTTTGGAGGAAGAAGGTGTTTCCTGTTCCGGTGGGTGGAGTCGCTATCTCTCAGGTGCTGTCCTGAAAGACTTCTGGAAAACAAGTTACCGGTAAGTCTAACTTGGTTTTTCCCCTTCAATACAACCCTTTAGGGTTTTGTATGCTGTTTTTTTATGAGACTACAAGACTACAACTAACTAATGAGTCTTAGGCTGGCCATATATATTATATCATTTTTCTTTTAGATTTATCAAAACCATGTAAAATAAGGTCAAACCTAAACACTTTTGTAGTGCTGGTAGATTTTTCAATCTACCGTTTATAGGTAAATTTAGTGGGTTACCTGTTCATACATAGTCAGATTTAGCCTCTGTTCCAGTTTGGCTGTGTAGTTTCACACTGTGCCTGTGGGTGACGTTGTCGCCATGGGTCGGTGTTGGAAAGGCAACGCGTTAAAGTGCTCCTCTGTCCCTGAGATAACTCGGTGGAGGTGGTCCTCCGAGTTGCATTCTGGGAGAGGGTATTTATGGGACAGACGTCATGTTTTAGGGTCTTTTCGTTCCACCTGCTGGCCCTCCTGGCCGACAGGTATGTGTTAGGAGTACTACCTCGTGGTCCTCTGACCGGGAGGACCACGTTGCTGCAGCGTGTGGGTGGGCCCAGAAGCCTGTCTGGGGCCTACCACAGCGGCGAAGGAATGGTCCTGTGCTGTCTGTCCTACGGGAAGAAGCTGGACAACTGAGAAGATCCCAGGGGAGGACCCGTCATGGAAGGATCATGCATAGTGCTGGACTGGAGAGGGGCCTGGTGACTCAGTTGGAGGACGCATCCTAAAGTTAACCTACCGCATAGTACTGCCGGGTCGGCTTAAAGGTTCTAGTGCTGTGTTTGCTATTCATCGTAAACCATTACATCCTGTGGCAGAGGATCGTAATGGTTTCTGTTGCATTCAAGTCTGTGGCAGAGACTTTTGTTCGTGCTGCGTATCGGCTGCTAGGTTAGTGAGAGAAATCTATCCAGGCGGGCAAAGATTCAACTCTGCATGGCCAGCTTTAGTAGTGAAGGTGTCCCCTCCAGCAGTCAGAATTCCAAAAGTTTCTGTAAGCTTTTTGTCAGGTGTGGTCCAACCCACCAACAATATCTCCTTCTTTTCTTCTTTTTTTTTTTTTTTCCCCCTTTTTATCAAGCTGAAATTAATTCACTCTACTTGTTCTTCTAGGCCAGTCTTAATGTATGATGGTAGACCTTGTAGGACTAGCTTTAAGGAAAAATACACATGTGCATTATCTGGATAAGTGGTAGCTGGATGATTTTGGAATATACACATTGATAACAGTAGTGATTACAGTTTTGAACATTGTAGGAAATTTTAGAAAAGCGGCACAGGGCTACAGTGGTTTTCTAGACATGCTTCTTATGACCTGCCAGAAAGGAAGGACTGAATCCAACTGAGACCTGGAAAAGGATGGAGCACTTATCTTTTGTCTTTTGCCACCAGTAAGTAATTTAATTTAATGGAAACCATTGTATACAAGAATTTGAAGAGTCTGCTTCTTCAATGACCTTTTTTGATGTGTATATAAAGGTCAGAGATGTGTGTTTTTTGCTGCTAGTATTTTTGTCTCTCTTCCACCTCTCAAGAAGCAGGGGGCTATGTGTAGGCAACATAGAGGAGGGCCTAGGGCAAAAACTTTTAGGATTCTGGTTTTATTTTTGTGAAGGGCACCTTATTTGAATGGATGTGGTGCAATGAACCACTGAGAGGTACCTCTTAGCACACGCAATAGGTAAAGGTGTAGCAGCTGTAAAGTAGTAGCTGAGTTACTTCTCAGCTGACTAGCATAGTTGTACTGTTGGTGCACACGAGAATAGTCCCAGTCAAGTCTGCAGGAAGCAATAAGCCTACTAGATGGTGGTATGACCAGTTCTTGAAGGGCTCAGTCTCTCTAGCAGCAGATAGTATGGGTCCATGCACACTGGGCATAAAAAAGCTCCCTTCACTGGCTTTTGGCATATTTTTTTTTAATTCAGCCTGCATAAGCAGCTGTAAGTTGGCCTATTTTGTCCATGCACATTGGGGCATTTACAGACATATTTACAGAGAAGCGTTTTCAGGCATAAAAAAAAAAAACAAAAAAAAAACCCCAAACCTCTGAATTGTGTTTTTGAGAGGAGCTTTTGGGCAGAAAAAAAATGCTTGGCGCGCATAAATGCTCAATGACACAGTGTTTAGGAGCATTCAGTGTTTTCAAATGTACATTAATTATAGTGAAAAATTAGCAAAAATGTTTTGGAACAAAAAGCTTTTAAAAGCAAATGCTCAAAAACTCTTGTACAATACGAGCCACTATGGGTATTTTTTTATGCTGCTTTTATGCTGCTTTTTCTGCGGGAGGTTCTGACATTTTTTTTCAGCTGCCTAGTGCACATGGACCCTAAATCCCCACAGCAGCAGTTTGCTAGTCCCAATGATATTGCAGCCCACCATCCGGTCACACACAGCGATTAGTCCACTCTCTGCTCTGCACCCAGGTGATTCTGGCTGTTGGCACATCTGGACTCAACACTCCAGATCCTGCTCAAGACAACATTATGCAGTAGTGGTGGTGCAGATTGGACAGCAATGTGCACTCTCTGGGCTCCTTCATAGCAAGAGGCTGTGTCCTATACAACCTAAAAAAAATTCAGCTCTTTCCCTTTCTCCTGGCAATCTTCCTCTGGGAAATGCAGTTTAAAAGCTCACACCCAACACCCACAGTGGTGCATGTACTGCACTTATGATTCTTCATTGAAGGCTAGATCGGTCCTGCTTACATTTTCCAGCTTTTGTAATAACGTGTGTCTGACCACCAGAGCCATAATTGTACACTGGAAGGTCAGCAATGTTCTTTGTCTCGCAATTCCTCTGGACACAAAGGCTTAGAATACACACGACTATGAAGGGGCAAATAGGCCTATCCTTCTTCTTTTTTTTTTATAGCTGTATTATTTACTAAACTGTGAAAATTTTTAATTTATAGCTTTATTTGCAGAACACCAGACGTTGGCATGCCTATAGAAAAGGTCACTTTGCAGTTCTGTATACTCACATGAGCATACATAAATACAGCTCATAAAAGCAAGCTATATGAATTATTCAACCAGTGCCAGGCTAGAACAGCTCTGGGACGCATATCATTCATTTTCTAGCAAGGACAAATGGATGTCGTGTGTGTGCTGGTGACATTAATCAGTGTCTCAGGGGACAGCACATTCCCCCCCACCAACCAAGTGTCACCTCTTCCCTATGGGGGTATCTGCTCATTATCTAGTAATTGGGCAGCTGTGTCCATCCTATCAGCTGCATTGTAACAATGTGATCAGTGATTGGCTTACCCTAAACACTACATATCTACCATAAACAGGTTTATTTAATAAAGTATTGCAAGGCATAATGGGCAACTGAAGGTAAATTAGTGAAATCTAAATTCTGTCTGCTTGCTATGGATTGCTTTTTTGTACATTGTTCTTTGCCTTATTGATTATGTCTGAATTTAAATCCGGTACATTGAGACACTACATGGCACTTGTCACTGCAGGTCCCTGCAACACATGTGTCCGTATTAATTGTCATAGGCACAAAATCACGAATCACCTGTATAGCAATGCAAAGAAATAATGCTTATCACCTACTACAAATGCTAAACTGGTTTTCTCCCTGCCACCACCCTATATTAAAATTGAAAACAGATCCTGTGTAATACCAACCTGTCCTGAAGAAACTTTTCTCCCCCTGGTCATGTGACCAATGCCAAGGCATTGATTACGCACTCTCTTACAGTGAGATATGTTTAGGCAGAGCTGACCAATGAGCGGCTCTTTGTGAATACAATTAAAGTGGTTGAAAAGGCAGAAGGTTTTTTTTTTATTTTAATGCATTCTGTGCATTAAGAACAAAGGCGATGGCTTACTGTGGTGTTTGTGGAGGTAAGAATTTTAGGGAAATCTCCTCAATGGGGTCACAGTTGCCAATAAAAAAAAAAAACAAATATGTTCTAAATAAATAATCTCATTCAATTCCAAACTTAACATTAAAAAAAAAAAAAAAAAAATATATATATATATATATATATATATATATATATATATATATATATATATATATATATATATATAATATTTATGGCTGAAGTTATATTTTCATCCCTCTGACATAGAAAGCACACATGCAGATCAGAAATGTTTATTTTAACTTAACAGAACCTTTTTTTTATCAGTGTGTTTGATAATCTTTATGATTATTCTGGGACAACTCCCTTTTCTCAAAAGAAACCATTTAGCTGGGGTTACACCTTAACCCATGCACTGCCTGACCAATATTCAATATTATTGGTCAATATTCAGATCTACTCAGCTGCTTGCGTCTATTGTTGACATAAGTAGCCTAGATCTTTGGCAACCTATAAAATCATTTATGGAATAAAGGACTGCTGTTCTGGTCCAGCAGTTTATTGATCTGTGCTCTGATTGATGTGTTGCTTTTTGTGATTGTAGATTTGGTTAGCATTCATTATTATACAGATGTGTCTTGGAAATGTAATAGATGGGCAAATCCTATCCTAGTATTGATCAGTTGTTCCAAATTTTAATAAAAACTACTGAAAGAGGGAACAAAGACAAAAAGGTAAACTCAACATCTTTCCAAATAACTGTTCTGTTGCATGTATTTTGTGTTTTATATATAAACAAGCTTATGTAGATATCAGTCATATTACATCGTACAATTGTAAGCAGTACATAGGCAGGCTACTTTATTGTCAGGGTCTTAGGAATGTGAGGAAAGCCGCAAAAAAATTTTGTAATCATGTAACTCCCCCATCAACACAGCCAGTATTGATGGTGAAATCCCTTTACAGCGCTATTGTGTTGCGCTGACTGGGAGCATATGGAGAACACAATGGTCGCTCCCGGCGGCTTTAGCCGCCAACAGTGATCACATGAAAAAAATGTAACAGGCTGGTTGTACTGAAGTCGATCAATGGATCAACCTTAGTACAACCAGTCAACCTATAGATGGATCAAATATCTGTGGATCCCTGCTGATTTGGCTGAGATTTGATCAATCTATGGCTGGCTTAAGTGGCAGAAGAGTAACGCAGCCCATAGAGGATTCTTCTTTTTCTTTTTTTTTGTTCAGCCAACAGCTTGAATGAAAAAAATTGATTCCCCAATCAACACACTTGAGGTGGATGGGGACTCACACTGTACCTTTGACAGCAGGGAGAAAAATCCAACAGGGTGGATAGGTAAGAACGGTGTATCTACTTCTGTTCACCCACCAGTGGAGGCTGAAGTTGTTGTTGTGTGTGGTTTTTATTTTTTTTAATTTTTTTATTTTTTTTGGGGGGGTGGCGGCAAACAAGCGCCCCGCCCCCAACTGTTTGCCGGTTAGGCTGGCACTTACTCCATCAACGGCAGCGGGTAGCAGGTAGTGTGGTGCAGCGGCTCCATGTCCTCTCCTCCCATGGCGCCTTCCAGCTCCTCTCCTCCTAGGTGTCCAATAGGATTGCCTGTCCTTTCAGCCAATCGGGTGACCGGTGTCAACCGGCTTCCTGATTTGGCCTGGAGGAGGATCATTGTTACAACAGCGAATATTCATTCGCTGTTGTAACAAACCTGGGTGGGATCAGAGCACACTCTTTGTGACCCGAGCCCACCCTATATTGAAGCCTATTAGAGCCCCCCCCCCCCTGAATTGAAATTCATGTGCCGGTGACGCGATGGACGGGGGGGGAGGCGCCTATGTGCTCTTAATGGACAGGCCGCTCCTGTCACCCACCCTTCCCATACATGGATCAAAATCAAACACCCCAACTTGTCAAATTTTGATCCACGTATGGACGGCTTTAGCGTGATGCCAAGGAAGTTGGCTGCAGTGGACAAAGGATACTGTGTGTAATATAAATATATAATTTTTTTTTTTTTTTTCACAGATGGTAATGGGGTGGTAAATGTAATGGTCTCATGTGTTGTGCTGTACACAGCTTGCTTTTTTTGTAAAAGCAAATTGGATAGTTTGGGACACAAACGAGAACATATGGACAATCCACTGCAAAATGACAGCATTATCTGATGGTTCTTGGCCTGTAAAATATATAGGCAGTGTTTCAGTATAAATGTGTCTCAATAGAAACATTTTAAAGAAGGAAAATGATGTAATGGTTTCCTGTTTATATGGCCATGTATAATGAATGAACTGTCTGGATATTAATGACCTGTCTCTGAAAATAGTCACACTAGCTATTAGTTAGTTTAATATACACCCGCTCTGCAAGCCTAGGCTCTATTAAACCTGAACTAAACCCATCAATTCAATGGTTTCAAAAAACAGTTAAATTCAAGGCATGCTGGGAATGCTAACTGTCACATTTGCTTCTGCTCTCAACCAAACTGTCAAACCATCAAAAGGCTGGTGTCCTAACTCATCACATGTGCAGCACTATGGTAGCTACAGATCATACAGAGGCTAAGATGGCAGCTTTTTTTTTTAGCTGCAAAGGATGGGAGGGTTAGGTCTACTTTAATCTGGCCATACACTAGTAGATTTTTGAACAAAAGCTTGTATGAACAATCGTACAAACATTTGTATAAAATTCTCATCAGTACTTTCGGTGACTTAATGAAAGTTGTTCAAAAGTAATTTAAAAAATGTTTACTTTTAACATTCAATTTTGTAATGAGTAGATTTTTCTCAAATAAAAACCACATTCACTGTTAGACATGTGATTGTTAAAGGAATATATTTTCCATCCTGATCCATTGAATTTTCTTGCCACTGCTGTTGAAAACAAACCTCAAACAAGCCTTTTTAAAATGAAAATTCTCTAACTAAATTCTAGTAGTGTAGGGCCAGCTTGCCATAGCATTTGTATCAAAGATAACCATCTAGGTTGCCCCCTGATGTTATTTTCTACTTAGATCTGGACCTACAGTGCCTTGAAATAGTATTAATATCCCTTGAAATGTTCCACATTTTGTCATGTTACAACCAAAACCGTAAATGTATTTTATTGCGATTTTATGTGATAGACCAACACAAAGTGGCACATAATTGTGAAGTGGAAGCCTCGGTTCACACCAGAGGCGGCACGACTTGCAGGTCACCTCATCCGGATCAGGTCTGTATTGTTGGTAATCAGTAGATCCAGTTACTTTTTTCTAGTTGGTGCGTCTACCATCTGACCCATAAAATTGTCCTGCAAGACATTTAGGAACTGACGAGCCTTAGAGGATTGCGCAGTTCCCTCCGCCCATTCTATGTCTGGATAGTTAAAATCCCCCATTATGATAACACTTCCCATCCTTGCTGCTAATCCAAATTATGATAGGAGATCTGTCTTCCCCCTCCTCCCTCAGGTTAGGGGGCCTATAGCATACTCCCAGTATTATTTTCCCCTTGGCTTCATCCCTTTGGAGCTCTACCCATAAGGATTCCACCTCCTCCCTAGCTCCCTTAGTGAGGTCATCTCTCACATTCACTTGTACATTATTCTTGATATATAGGCATACCCCTCCCCCTTTTTTTACTCTCTCTATCCTTGCGATAAAGGGTATACCCTTGAATGTTTGCCAGCCAATCATGAGAGCTGTCGAACCAGGTCTCTGAAATTCCCACAAATCCAAAACCTCCTCGTACAACAGTATCTCTAGTTCACCCATCTTGTCCGCCAGGCTCCTGGCATTGGTGAACATGCCACATAGTTTAGACCGGTTGCATATTATCCTCTTAATGGGTGTTCCGAGATAACAACTAGGACTTGCTACTATACTTACCTTGGGTTTATGTGCTTTGGTCGACCTACCATTATTGCCCCCAATACTACCCTCTGGAATATGTTCCACGCTGACTATCTCTACCTCTGGACCCTCCCCCCCTTCGCCTAGTTTAAAAACCCCTCTTGATAGGTTTGCAGTTGTGCTATACTCTTTCCATTTTAGGATGATGGATTGAACAGTGCTCCTTGACATGTTCAAAGCTTGGGATATTTTTATATATTTTTATTTTATAACCTAACCCTCCATTGAACTTCTCTAACAACCTTATCCCTGACCTGCCTGGTGTGTTCCTTGGCCTTCATGATGCTGTTTGTTCACTAAAGTTCTCTAACAAACCTCTGACAGTTTCACAGAACAGCTGTATTAATACTGAGATTAAATTACACGCAGGTGGACTCTATTTACTAATCAGGTAACTTCTGAAGGCAATTGGTTCCACTAGATTTTAGTTAGGGGTACCAGAGTAAAGGGGGCTGAATACAAATGCACGTCACGCTTTTCAGATATTTATTTGTAAAAAAATTTGAAAACCAGTTATCATTTTCCTTCCACTTCACAACTATGTGCAACTTTGTGTTGGTCTATCACATAAAATCCCAATAAAATACATTTTCCGTTTTTGGTTGTAACATGACAAAATGTGGAAAATTTCAAAGGGTATGAATACTTTTTCAAGGCACTGTAGAAGATATATATTGTTCAACAACAAGCTAGAGATACAAATGGGATTAGCTCACCAACTCGTTATTTTAAAGCTAAACTCAAGACCATACCATAGATTATATTGCAGCTTTCAGTCCTTAGATGTGATGGTTACATTAGTTTTCTTTCTTTTTTTTTGCAAGCCAAGAACATTTTCAGTGAGTATAACGAATCTTGGTTGATCTTGTCAGAAATGCGGTGTGCCCTTGTCACTTCCTAGCTTCTTCTGCAAACTTCCTATTTCCCTGTCCTTCATGTCATGGAGACAACCATGGCTCCCTCCATAGATACAGTAGTAGAGTGATGTAGTCACCCAGGGACATAAAGTGTGTTTATTCGCAGGATTACCAGGTAAAAGTAGAACAAAAGAAACTTGTAGACTAAGGCTACATTCACATCAGCGATTAGGACCGGTGCGAATTGTAGGGGCAGTACCTTCTGCACGTTATTACCGTTGTTAGCATACACAGGGGGACACAGGAAACGGCAGGATCAACCAGGTATTTTATGTCATATAATGTGATAAATTACACTGCACAAGCACTGTGCTATAGATCAAGTTTTAAAGGAACAGGAGCTTTTTTTTTTTTTTTTTTTTTTCTTTGGGTTACAACCACTTTAATGTATTCCCTGCATTAAAGAGGAGCTCCAGACTCCTTCAGAAAAAAATGACGATCTGCAGCTACAAATACTGTGCCTTCTGACCTTTTAGGCCTGGACATTTTTATAGCTGCTGTTTTTGGCTCCAGGCATTTTTTTTTCTGCAGCAAATGAACTCTATGTGTCCATGCACACGTAGACTGTTATCAGAGAGGAGTTTTTCAGCTGTAAAAATGCTCTAACTCTGAAAAAAGTGGCTATTAGGCGTTTATGAGCGTTTTTGAGTCATAAGCTTTTGTGGAAGAATAGCTTTGCTACAAAAAAAGCTATTGCAAAAACGCTGCAAAACTCATTCTACAGCTATAGCTTTCTAAAGCTAACTCTACTGTCATTTTTCTTCACCTGAACCAATTTTTCAATCTGCTCTCGGGTGCTGCTGCTGCCATCTCAGCTAACTGAAACCAGTGTCCTGTCGAAATACTGCAAGCGCAGTACAGTGCGGACACTCTCCGATGGGGGGATCTTTCTCATCGGAACACCGGCAGCGAAGCCTTGCTGCTTCACAGCCAATTCCCTACTCTGCTGCGCTTTGATTGGCCTGGCGGCGGGGGAAGGAGGGGGGCCCCAGAAGAGAAGGTTCAGATCTGCTCTGTGCAAAACCATTGCACAGAGCAGGCAAGTATAACATGTTATTTAAAAAACAAAATCCCAGGCTTACAGTTAATAAGTCATAGGGCAAGGTGGCACCAGAATTCACTTTTGACTAATCTCACTGCAATAAATTGAAATCAATTGGCTATTCTGGTTTATTACACTTTCCAGATCATGTTTGCTCTTTTCATTGGTTTATTAAGGGAATGATCATGTTTGTTTGTTTGTTTGTTTTTTGTAGACAATTGATGTACAAGCTACCGTATTTATCGGCGACGTATTTATCGGCGTATAACGCGCGCTGGCGTATAACACGCACCCCAAGTTTAGGAGGGAATTTTAAGGAAAAAAAAACTTTTAGGAGGGAAGTTGAAGGGAAAAAACTTACATTTATATGCCCATCATTGCAGCCTTCCCCAGTGCAGCCTTGCCCCAGTGCAGCCTTGCCCCAGTGCAGCCTTCGATCCTGTGATCCCCTGCCATCCTGGGCTTCAAAATCGCCGGGCGGGATTTGAAAATGGCGCCGAAATGCACAGAGCCGGTCCTCGGCTCTTCTCGGCGGCTCTCGTTCCCTTTCGGCTCCACTCGTAGTCCCGCCCGGGATGGGCGTGACTGTGAGCGGAGCTATCTGAACCTAGCCGAGTACACTCGGCTAGGTTCGGGCGGCGCTCGAGTGAAGCCGAAAGTGGCCGAGAAGAGCCAAGGACCGGCCCTGTGTATTTCGGCGCCGGCGGCGCCATTTTCAAATTGCGGTTGGCGATTTTGAAGATCTGACAGCTCGGGATCGCAGGGGATCGGCGTATAACACGCACCCGCGATTTTCCCCTGATTTTAAGGGGAAAAAAGTGCGTGTTATACGCCGATAAATACGGTAATTTGCAAGTTAAAGTATACAGTATGTAAACACTCAAACCCCTTGTAAAATAACTCATTCAGTTAAAAATTAAAAATGAAAGGCAAAACATTTGTGTATACATATAAAAAAAAACATTATAAATGCCTCTCCCCTCCTTTTTTAAAGGATCACTAAAGATAGAGATATATATATTTTTTTTAATAACAAACATGTTATACTTACCTCCACTGTGCAGCTCGTATTGCACAGAGTGGCCCCGAACCTGGTCTTCTGGGGTCCCTCGGCGGCTGTCTCAGCTCCTCCCTGCACGGATTCAACACCTTCATGCCAGCTCCCTCGCATGGTGTTGAGTGCTTGCGGGCGCGCTCCCGCGATACAGCCGGTGGCCATAGTCGCTCACTGTATCACTTGGCCCCGCCCCCGGCGCACCACATCATTGGATGTGATTGACAGCAGCGCGAGCCAATGGCTGCGCTGATTTCAATCCATCCACTATAACCAATCAACGGCCAGGCTGAGCAGCGAAGAGGATGTCGGGGGCGAGCGCGGGACTTTCGAGGGGTCAGGGTAGTAAAACGGGGGGGCTGTATTGTCAGATGTTTTTTCACCTTAATGCATAGAATGCATTAAGGTCAAAAAACTTTTACCTTTACAACCCCCTTAAGTGATTACATTACAAGAAAGCAATACAAAGAGAACAGGATACTTTTTTCATGCAAGTACATGGTACAGCAGGCACATATCAGGAAAATGAATGGTTGATTGTTGGGTTTAAAGAATATGTAATGTCTCTCAGAAATGTATATGTTAAATGTATTTGGCATTTTAACAATCAGCCGCCTCTAATTTAGTAAAGTTGCCCAAAGAGTCAACTACCTTACAACCATGTTGACAGTAAATGAGCCTTTGGGGTTATACTAGTACAGGGGTTGTCCCTCTGCTCTTGTATTTGGCTTACTTCTTGTGCTTAAAGCGGAACTCCAGAGATTGCCGGAAGGGAGAGGGGATGAGTCATAAGAGGGCCAATGAGAGCTGCAGAGTTGGAGGTGTGTCTGTGTAAATCCAGGAAGTGAACAGGCAGCAGCTTCAGCTGCCCACAGTTTAAATGGCTGCAGCCAGACTCAGTGGAGGGAGATTTCTGCAGCATATTTGGCAAGTACATACAAGTACACAGTATATATAAAATCAGGGCTTTTTTTCAGCAGGAACTAGGGGGAACTCAGTTCCACCACCTCTGGCTCAGGTCTTCTGCTCCCTGCTCACCACTATCACTTGGTAACACTGAAGTCTAGCTTCTGCATTTACAAGTGATAGCTTATCTCCCAGTAGCTCCCACAGGTCAGATCTCCTGCACAGATCGCACTGAGTGCCTGACAGGGACAAGGGAGATACAGAACAGGTGCCCAGGGTTCAGTGCAGTCATAGGCAGGAGAGGGTGCATGGTAGGCTGCAACTTCTGTGGTCTCCATTTTTTCCCTAGGGAACATTTGTTGATGCTCCTACTGCATGATCTCCCTTGCATTTGACTGTGGTATAGTATGCTGAGAGGTACTACAGCCGGATAGGTGTTTCAGGTTAATATTGCAATATTGTAAGACATATGACAGATGGTGAAGCTTTTAAGAAGGGGGGAGAAGATGAGGGCAGTGAAAGGAGGGGGTTGTATGCAGAGGGAAGAGCTACTATTTGATACAATTTGGCAGGTATGTGTGTGTGCTGGGCATGGTTGAGTTCCTGCACCTATGCTCTGAGAAAAAAAGCCCTGTATAAAATAATATGCAAAGTGGTTGGAGGGAAGCATCAGAATGGAAAAGATGTTTTTATTACAAATTATATGAGCAGACTGCAGTTCCTCTTTAATATCTGCAAAGAGCTTAAGGTAAAATTGCAAGCATTCCCAGCAATATCTTTAGGTGCGATTGCTTGGTAAGATGTGTATCAAGGGTTCCAGATGCTTGGTCATACAGACACTGATCAAATAAAATTTTACTTTTAATGCAAATGTTGTACCCAGGTGGCTATTGATGAATTAATCAGTTTTCCTCAAATTATTTCCAATTTGCTCCTAATGGATTACTAAGCAGACCATGGCATCAGCTTATAGTATGTGTAGGTGACAGGCCCACTTGGTTTAAAATTATTTACAGAAGCTGGGCTCTTATTTCACTCAATAAACATGGCAGTGAGTGAGGTCATTTAGCTAGGAAAACAGTGTGACCTCTGTCTCAGAAGTGACTTATCTCCGGCATGTTGGTTCCCACTGGAGATCTGACATCTTTCAGGAACTGTGCAGCTCTGCTGATTACTGAATAATAACCCTATTAGTGGGTTTAGGGCCCCTGAGAGACCCAGTGGCCATCCTGCAGGCTCACTATACAAACACTTCCCCTTTCCTCTATACCTTCCTCCACACAAATATGATCAGATTAAAAAGCTGGAAATAAGTCAGAGGAGAACTCTGATAACCAACCTTTTCTTTGCTAATCGGATTCTTGTTCCATGTTGCAGGAGGTGGACATGCCGGATGAGGTGAACATTGATGATCTTCTGGATGTGGAAACAGACGAACAGAGACGAAGCAAACTACAGGTTAGGAGATGGAAGATCAAACTGTTTTCGGCATTCTTGCCTTTGTCCATGACTTGTTGTCTAATACCTCTTGAGTTAAAGTGATGTTAATCCCAAACATAAAGAGAAGTGGTTAACTGATCACAGGTGTTATATCACTTTCTGCTCAGCTCACATCTGCCCCTGTTTATAGTCACCCTGCTGCTCGTCTTGTCACAGTTGAGTAAAGCCGGCCATAGACGGTTCGAATGTCGGCCGGTTCAGCAGCAACCAGCCAAGATTCGAACCATGTATGGGCCGGCTGAATGTACACAAGGTGATCCAACGATCAACTTGGGTACAACCCGGATTTTACATGCGATTTTTTTTTTTTTTTTCTACCGGCTGTAAGGAATAATCGCTGTGTTCTGTCGGGAGAACACAACGGCTCTATGGAAGGGATTCCTGCATCAACATGATTTGTGTTGATGGGGGAATCAAGCAAATTTATTTTCTGCAAGCCATGGTCGCAGAATGTTGCTCTGTCTATGGCTAGCCTAAGTCCGAAAGAAATTCGGCATCGCAAATTTTGCTTTGAGTAAGATATAGTCTAATAATTGCCATTGGCAAGAGACTTTCAAGGGTTGAGCTCCAAGTTGCCTCCCTCTCTATAAAGGGATTTTAAATAATATAATCAGTTGTATTTTATGATTTGAACAGCTCCCCATTTTTAAACAATATCCTGTTTTTTTTAAATGGATCAGAATTCTTTTTTAATTGAGAGTGCTAATGAGAGAATCACTTAATTACTTTCAAGCTATTTCCTTCACAGATCTGTTTCCAGACATTGTACAGTTCAATGGTTTCAGATGTTATTACAAGTTTTATTTGTAGATACAGGCAGCAGTCTAGCAGTGATAGAGGTCAGAATCCACAAAAAAGACAGACCACAGGCATCTGTGCATAAATGAGTAAACTTGTGCTGACAGCCATATTCTGTGTTTGTCCTTATTGGGATTTTCTTAGGAACCAGTGTCAGCTTTGATGTGGTCTGTAACTGAATCTGATTTTGTTCCCACACACTCAGGGCAGATAAAAGGGGAGAAGCCTGGAGAAAAATAAAGGGGTTATCCAAAAAACTGTCTACTGTGTAGGCAGTTAGCTTTTTTCCTTCCCCTGCAGAACACCCATCATATTAATTGTTTTTCAAAAAGCATTGCTTTACCCATGGGAAAATGTTTGATTTTTTTATTTTGCATCCGAGTACATGACACCTAATTCAGACAAAGATGATGGAGCCGTTATATGACCAGTGTCTTTGGATTCTCTTCCCTTATTGTGCCCATAGATATCAAAGGAGGACTGAGGAACATTTGGCCTGGGATGTAAAAAACAAACAATTGGCCCTTTTGTGGAGGGCAGTGTTTCCCATAATGAAAGCGTACCGCAAAGAATGTGGTGCGGTAATTAATGGCTATGGGAAAAATTGGGAGTTGTCTTAGAAAACATGGTTTATTGTAACACACCTTTTATATACAGTATCTCACAAAAGTGAGTACACCCCTCACATTTTTGTAAATATTTTATTCTATCTTTTCATGTGTCAACACTGAAGAAATGACACTTTGCTACAATGTAAAGTAGTGAGTGTACAGCTTGTATAACAGTGTAAATTTGCTGTCCCCTCAAAATAACTCAACACACAGCCATTAATGTCTAAAGCGCTGGCAACAAAAGTGAGTGCACCCCTAAGTGAAAATGTCCAAATTGGGCCCAATTAGCCATTTTCCCTCACCAGTGTCATGTGACTCGTTAGTGTTACAAGGTCTCAGGTGTGAACGGGGAGCAGGTGTGTTAAATTTGGTGTTATCACTCTCTCATAATGGTCACTGGAAGTTCAACATGGCACCTCATGGCAAAGAACTCTCTGAGAATCTGAAAAAAAGAATTGTTGCTCTACATGAAGATAGCCTAGGCTTTAAGAAAATTGCCAAGACTAAGGATGAGCTCCGGAGTGTTCGCATGCTGCACGCGCCGAGCCCGCCAGGAAATCGGCACTGCACAGCGCTAATCACAGGCAGTGAGACATTTCATGATGTGCTGCTGCAGAGGTCGGGAAATGTCTCACTGCCTGTGATTAGCGCAGCGCATTGCCGACTTCCTGGCGGGCTCGGCACGTGGAGCATGCGAACACGCCAGAGCTCATCCTTAGCCAAGACCCTGAAACTGAGCTGCAGCACAGTGGCCAAGATCATACAGCGGTTTAACAGGACAGGTTCCAGTCAGAACAGGCCTTGTCATGTTCGATCAAAGAAGTTGCGTGTACATGCTCAGCGTCATATCCAGAGGTTGTCTTTGGGAAATAGATGTATGAGTGCTGCCACCATTGCTGCAGAGGTTGGAGGGGTGGGGGGGTCTGCCTGTCAGTGCTCAGACCATATGCCGCACGCTGCATCAAATTGGTCTGCGTGCTGTCGTCCCAGAAGGAAGCCTCGTCTAAAGATGATTCACAAGAAAGCCCGCAAACACTTTGCTGAAGTCAACCAGACTAATGACATGGATTACTGGAACCATGTCCTGTGGTCTGATGAGACCAAGATAAACTTATTCGGTTCAGATAGTGTCAAGCGTGTGTGGCGGCAACCAGGTGAGGAGTACAAAGACAAGTGTTCTTGCCTACAGTCAAGCATGGTGGTGGGAGTGTCATGGTCTGGGGCTGCATGAGTGCTGCCGGCACTGGGGAGCTACAGTTCATTGAGGGAACCATGAATGCCAACATATACTGTGACATACTGAAGCAGAGCATGATACCCTCCCTTCGGAGACTGGACCGCAGAGCAGTATTCCAACATGACCCCAAATATACCTCCAAGATGACCACTTCCTTGCTAAAGAAGCTGAGGGTAAAGGTGATGGACTGGCCAAGCATCCTCTAACGGAAGGGGAGGTGCGCAAAGTCTCTAACATCCGCCAGCTCTGTGATGTCATCACGGAGGAGTGGAAGAGGACTCCAGTGGCAACCTGTGAAGCTCTGGTGAACTCCATGCCCAAGAGGGTTAAGGCAATGCTGGAAAATAATGGTGGCCACACAAAATATTGACACTTTGGGGCCAATTTGGACATTTTCATTTAAGTTAGGGGTGTATTCACTTTTGTTGCCAGCGGTTTAGACATTAATGGCTGTATGTTGAGTTATTTTGAGGGGACAGCAAATTTACACTGTTATACAAGCTGTACACTCACTACTGTACATTGTAGCAAAGTGTCATTTCTTCAGTGTTATCACATGAAAAGAGATAGAGATATAGATAGATAGAGATATATATATATATATAATTTCTATTATATAAAATTTTAAAACGGGGGCTTGTAAGGAATGAATTGTAAGGCCCCTTTCACACGAGGCGGACTCCGTTTCTACGGAGCCCGCCTGGGTCCGCCGGCTCAGCGGGAGATCAGTTCGTTGGAGAGATCGGATGAAAACGGACAGCGTGTCAGTTTTCATCAGATCTCACCCGATCCGATAGCGACAGACCTGGACGTAGAGCCATCCGTCTGCTTTTAGCGGATCGGACGGGGTCGGATGTCAGCGGACAAGTCTCCGCTGACATCCGACGCTCCATAGGCTAACATGGAGCGCCCGTTCAGGTCCGCTGTCAAAACTGACAGGCGGACCTGAACGGTCCGATCGTGTGAAAGGGGCCTAAAGGAGAAAGTACCTTTTTATGAGCTGCACAAGTTGACTGCTGTTCTGTAAAATTCTGTACAATCTTGAGGCACCCCATTTTAAGATGCAAAAAACTAAACTAACTTCGGAGGTCCTTCCTCGGCTGTTACTCCTTGACCTCCCAATCTCCGGGGGCGACCCAGTGTTGCCAAAGTCATTATGTGCTGTTTGTTATATGCTGTAACTGCCTAGAGAGTTCATTGTGTACTTGATACTTTGGCATTACTGTATTTGTCTTGGTGCAATATTCTAAGTTGGTGGTCTCCAAACTGTGGCCTGGGGGCCAGATGCGGCCCTTTGCTTGCTTTTATCTGGCCCTGGGGGCACCATTTCATCCACTGATAGCAACAATGGGGCACACTTCTTTCCAAAGACACCAACAATGAGGTATAATGACACCAATGATGGGGCACAATTTCTCCTAATGACACTAACCATGGGGCCCAATAGCTCGAATGATGGGACAATTTCCTCCAATAACATCGATGATGGGGCACAATTCCTCCCACTGACACTATAGATGGGGCAATGTTTTTTTTTTTTCCCCGTGATGTCAGAACCTTTTCTACTTCCAATGGCAACAATCCGGCCCACCTAAAGTCTGAAGGACAGGAAACTGGCCCTTAGTTTAGAAAGTTTGGATACCCTTGTTCTAAGTTGTTGAAAAAAATTTGGGAAAAAAACCCCTAAACTAATAGTTTTACATAAGGCAGCCACAGCCACACACGTAGGATAGCCAACGTTAGAGGTGATTTATTCTTCCACAGCAAACACCCCTTTGGACACTAGTATTCCAAAGTTTCTTTTCTCCCTCAAATTCTCTCCTCATTCAGCTAATGTGACCCCGGTGCTTATGGAGTGGGGCAGGGGAGAGGCAAACAAGGATGCTGTGCAAGGTGCCTGACGTCCTCCTTATCAAATAATAACCTCATTGGTTGTTATGACACTGGCAGCTAGAAGGTTGTAATGATGCACAATGAAAACTCGTGGCTTTGTGTAACTAAAAGGCAGACTTGATCCACCTTCTGGCTTGTATACAAATTTTGGGCAATTTTTAGGTGTTTTGCAAGGCACCCCTAAAGAAACCTGAAGGTACCCTGGTTGAAAAAGTCTGATATAGACTCCCCCCCCCCCCCCCCCCAAAAAAAAAATCATCATTACTAGTAATCTTTGTCATCCAATTTTTTCTTTTACAATTGAGTACATTTTATAGTATTAAATCCTTCCAAGACGGAGGTTTGTGGAAACTTCCCTGTGTCAGGTTAATGCAGGTCTGAACAGGGAGCTGATAACTGTATTACACCAAGCAGCAGTTACTGACTGTGGGTCCTTTCTGAGATCTGAATTATAGTGTATCTCCATTCAGGGCCACCATCGCACTTTAATCCATGGCAGCCTTCCATGGATTAAAGTGAAAGATATGATGGAAACCTTTGCTTAGCCTCAGCTGTGTCTGGTATGAATAGAATGATGTCATAAAATGTTGTAAATGTTTAACAATAGTAGTAAAATATGTATTGAATTTGTCTGATTGTGTAATATTCTATATTTTCCAGATCCTCCTGAGGTTATGTACAAATAACACAGAGGTATGTGATTTCAGTTTATGATGCTCTCTTGTACATTATTTAGTTGCTCATTATGGCAAAAAAGGGAGGAGCTGTACTTGGGCACTATGAATTCATAGGCTCTGTTAGTTATAACAAGCACCTTTTTGTAGTAACACCCTAGCCTCACCTCCACTGACTTATCTTAAAGAAAATCTACAGTCTTAAGCCTAGTACACACGGGCCGAACGTCAGGTGGCATCGGCCGGTTCAATAGAAACCAGCCGACATTCGGCCGTGTGTGCTGCAGTCGGTCCGAAAGAACCTGGACGTTTGGCCGGCTTGTTTTGAAGGGGCACGAATGAAAAAGGTCTGCCAATCGGCTCCCAATCAGTGCTCTCAGCCAATGGCTGAGAGTGGTGACCGGAGGGTTCTGGTGGGGGGGGCTGTCCAGAACCCAGAACACAATAGCACAGCAGGGGAGATTGCTGTACTAACATTGCATAGGTAATACAGTGGCTCCTGCGGAGCTGTCAGTTTTTTTTTTTTCATTCAGCCCTGCTGGGTTGAACAAGAAAAAAAAATACTAGTGTGTATTAGGCTTAAGGATGGCCATAGGCAGAGCAAATTTCTTTCCTTTCCTTCGACCACAGACAGTGTTGACAGGGGAATTCCACCCACAGAACAATTGTGCTCTCCTGGCGGCAAGTGTGGGGAGCCGTCCCGCCAAGAGAACACAGTGATTAATGCTAGTGGCCATAAGCTGTTACCAATAATCGCATGTAAAATCCGGCAAGCTGGTTGTACCCAAGTTGATCGATCAACTTTGGTAAATTCAGCCTGCCCATACATGGTTTGAATCTCTGTCGGCTCCTGCTGAACCAGCCGAGCTTTGAACCATCGATGGTCGGCTTTACTGTAGATTTATACTATCCTTTCTGGTCAACTAAACCTTCAGTTTTCTTTCTAAAGCAGCTAAAGCCAGAGTAGAACAGCCTGTTCGGTGTCAGCATAAGGCAGTGCTCTCTGTGGGGAAGCAGTGGTCTGACATGCCCTCTGCTGAGTTAAAGACACGGTTCTTCAATCAACAGCGAGCATGAGCTTTGCTGATTGCTAAGCTAGAGGGGTTGTGTTGACCCTCTTCAACAAGACCACCATTTACTGGCAGGGAATTTTTTTTTTTTTCTACTCTTTGGCTGCTTTGGAAAAAAAAATAGCTGCTGACTTAAAAAGATTCAGTTGGGCTTTACCCTGGCCCAATTCTTTTTAATTGATGCTCACTCCCTATTATGGGGCAATGCTATAACCAAATTTTTCCACAGAAAGACAACAGGATAGACCAACAAAAGAGTGAGATATTTTGGATTGAGGAGCTCCGCTGGCTCTGTAATCCAAAATACCTCTCTTTTTTGTTGGTCTAACCCATCCTTTTTTTGTGGTTCTAAAGTCTATATTTTCAATTTTTTTTTTTTTTTTTTACTTTTTTAATGCATTCTCTGCATTAAGGTAAAAAACGCCCCACTATTTGTCCTACTCACCCTAATCCCTAAATGCTTACCTAACTCCTGTCACCGCTATGTCGTCTGCAGCGCCGCTCCTCACTTCTTGGTCTCACAGGAGACACTGAAAGCAGTGGGAGCCATAGGCTGCTGTCATTCAAACTCTTGTGAAAAGGGAGGGTGGCGCGTGGCTCACCGTTGCTGTGTGTGTCTATGGATGCACACAACCCAGCTCGGGAGCTTGCATGCCTTCTTGGAATCCGGCTGGCTAAGGAGGCACCGTAGGAGGGAGGAGCAGACAGTGCCAGCAGGGGCCTGCAAAAGAGGAGGTAAGTGACCACTTTGTGACATATGTGCTCTGTGCAGAGTAGAAAAGTATAACCACCTTCTTTTTATTTTTTTTTAACAAAAAAAACCTGCCTTTTTAATATTATTTTAAAATTAAAATTGCTCTTCGTGGTGGTTGAGAAGGCAGCTCAGCTAATGAGCTATATCTTGTTTATTCTTCCTCAGGTGTTCAGCAGCAGAAATGGTTATTTTTCATATCTAAGCAGCTGGTCAGTATAGATGGCCCAAGGGTCAATATAAACCCTTATGCTGCGTACACACGATTGGATTTTCCGGCGGGAAATGTTCGATGTGAGCTTGTTGTCGGAAAATCCGATCGTGTGTATGCTCCATCGAACATTTGCTGTCGGACTTTCCGCCAACAAATGTTTGATAGCAGGTTCTCAAATTTTCCACCAACAAAACTTGTCGAAAAGTCCGATCGTGTGTACACAAGTCCGCACAAAAGGTCACGCATGCTCTGAATCGAGCACTGGCTATTGAACTTCCTTTTTCTCGCCTCGTTGTACGTCACCCCGTTCTCACGTTTGGTATTTTTTGGCCAACATTTGTGTGACCGTGTGTATGCAAGAGAAGTTTGAGCCAACATCCTTTGAAGAAAAAAACCACGGTTTTGTTGTTGAAAAATACGATCATGTGTACGCGGCATTAGAAGGGTTCATGTCATAGGTGGATAGTGGCCTGAGTGCCTGGTGTATAATTTATTGTGTATTTCATGATATCTTCATTAAGAGAACATATACAGTACATTACGATGTTTTGGTTTGGACACTATACATTGTTTAAAAAGAACTTAAAAGTCTACTTTAATGTTCTATGCTGTTCTCAACTAGATTTTAGATTTTTTTTTTTTTTGCTTTTTTGTCAAGGTATTGGAGACTTTGCCTATATTTTTTTTAATCACAAATCCAGTCTGCGTTTTGAAGCTTTAGCTTTTTCCTGATATGGGCAAAGCCAGAATAACCCAAATGTTCCCATTACTCAGGGGATCAGCAAGACGTGTGAAAGGCCATTTTGGTCCATGTTTGTCTGCTACTTTGGGAACAATTATACTGGCCTGTCGCTGTCAATGACTGTGTAGTTTGTCGGTGCTGAGGGAAGTATGCTAACGCCCCGGCGTTCAATGTTCAGAGACTTGTCCTAATAAATTCTTTCAGACTTGTGGGAAATTCTTTTTTTCTGAGTAATTTCAGCCTAATGCCCGAGGATGCAGAGATTGATGGTTCCTAATGTTCCCACACTAGGAAAACATCAGATTGTAGCATAATAATGACATTTATTGCAGACCAAAATTGTTTTTTATGAAATCTTCATGGAAGAATGTGTACATTTTATGAAGTCTTAAATTTAAGTCTTGCTGATCCGTATCTGCAGGGAAAATTGTTAGCTGCTGCTTTCTGTGCTCTAAAAGTACCCACATCTTTATTAAACCCTGTATTGGTGAATAGGAAGCTATAAAGTTGCAGTACTATGTCAGCTATACCATATGGTGTACCTATACTCCTTAGCTAGAACAGCACCATGAATTAAGAACTTTTTAAGCTCGCCATACATGTTACTGTACACTCTGTGTATAGTTTATTTTACATTTACCAAAACTAAACCTTTTTAAGCTTACATGTTACTGTACACACTGTGTATAGTTTATTTTACATTTACCAAAACTAAACCAATCAGCTAAAACATTATCATGACTCACCGAACATTGCGTGGGTCCCCCTTTTTGCCGCCAAAACAGCCATGACCCATCGCTACATGGATGCTGCTAGACCTCTGAAGGTACGCTATGGTATCTGGCACCGAGCTGTCAGTAACAGATCCTTGAAGTCTTGTAAGTTGTGACATTGGGCCTCCATGGATCGTGCAAATGTAATATATTGAATAAAAAAGTGATGGTGACACCCTCTAGTAAAGAAAACTCGGTATATCAAAATGCTCCTATATTCATTCAATGAAGGTGAATAATGTCCTTATAAAGAATTGTTCTCCTGTGTTTATTTGCATGTGTGTGCGTGTGTGTGTGTAGATAGATATAGATATATAGAGATATCTAGTTCTATATATCTATATCTATCTATATCAGTGGCGGCTGGTTTTAGGATGGGGGTCGCCGTACCCTGCCATTCCTTTTTGGCCACTCCCACTTGGTGAAAATGGGCGTGGTTGCAGCAAAATAGTGGGCGTGGCTCTAAGGTGGTGTGGTTAGCGTCTGAGATGAACGAGGGATGGAGGGACAGCACGCCCAGATCCTACACAACAATAGAAATATGTGAATTCTAGAAAGTTTAACAATCAGCAGATAAAGATATTCCAAACACCTGCTGTTAGCACTTCAATCATCCCGGCACCATGGTTGTAATGTCCCGGATTCCATTTTAAAAATCTGGTCACCTTACCTTACAATAAGACCTACAAAAGGTCTAAACATGCCTTCCCTTTAAGGGTATTTAATCCAATGGTAAGCAGCTTCTAAGGGATTATAGCTTTCCTCCTCCTGGGGAGACTTGCTGTTGGTTGTGCAGTAGCCTTCATGCAGGTGGTGCTCAAAAAATGTAAAAAGCTAACATAGTGCTGAACTGCATAAAACTAATGTTTTATTCATAAATAAAAAAATCACACTCACATTTATAAGTGCACACACTGCAGTGCACTTGGGTAAAAACCTTGACACTTTAGGGATGCATGGCCCCCTTAAAGTGGGAGTAAACTCCCTTGCTTGATTTTTACCTATAGGTAAGCCTATAATAAGGCTTACCTATAGGTACAGTACATATCTCCTAAACGTGCACCGCCGGTGGCATGCGCTCTGAAGGAACGGCATACCTGTGCCATTCCTTTAGAGTCCTGTGCCACAAACAGCGGCTACCATGCGCATGCACGGGAGTGATGTCACCGTGGCTTGTCCAATCAAAGGACTTGAGCCTTCCAGACCGGAAGAAAGACCGGTGAAGATGGAGGCCTTGTCAGCATGTGTGTGATTATATGTCAGTATTACATTGTATATCCCTGTATGTTGCGGTCATTCAGGTTCTAATAGTTTCTTGAAACTATCGATGCCCCCAGCTGAGACCACCGACCAGTGGAAGGGAATTCCACATCCTTGCTGCTCTTACAGTAAAGAACCCTCTACGTACTTTAGGGTTAAACCTCTTTTCTTCTAATTTTAATGAGTGGCAACGAGTCTTGTTAAACTTCCTTCCGCGAAAAAGTTTTATCCCTATTGTGGGGTGACCAGTATGGTATTTGTAAATTGAAATCGTATTCCCTCTCTAGCGTCTCTTCTCCAGAGAGAATAAGTTCAGTGCTTGCAACCTTTCTTCATAACTAATGTCCTCCAGCCCCTTTATTAGCTTTGTTGCCTTTCTTTGTACTCGCTCCATTTCCAATACATCCTTCCTGAGGACTGGTGCCCAGAACTGGACAGCATACTCTAGGTGTAAAATTCAATGCTGAGGATTTCATATTTGCCTGTGAAATATAGCAATGCAGCGATATGTGCCCAGGTCATTTCCTCCTCCAGGCACAGAATATATGGCTTTTTGGGGCCACGCTGCCCCTCCTTGCTACCTCATTACAAATGTTTCCTGTTTAGAATTGCGTGAGCAGAAAATCGCACACTGTCAGCTTCATTCGGACTTACTCTATAGAATTTCCAACAAGGGCATATTATAAGCAGAGGTTCATTGAAAAGTTCTAAACAGCTGTACGGTACTCTGAACATTACAACCACTTGTTTCAACAAATTAAACAGGATATCCTGACAAAAGGAGAAAGAAAATCTGTTTTTATTATGCATTATTACCATCCAACTTTTTGTGTGGAGCTCTTGATTCAGTGAGGTCCTTCAATGCTTGACACTGGCTCAAGTAAATAAACCTGTTGCAATATCTACTGGAATAAACTAGAATGATTAAGCTGTTAGCCCATGCTAATTTTTTGTTGTTTTGCAGAAATATCCATCTCCTGTGTGGTTTTTTTCAGTACATGAAGAAAAAAAAAATGTGAGGAGCATTTTAGTAGCATTCAGCGTTTTTTTTTTTTTTTCTGCTCCTTGAAGCTAAATAAATCCTATGTGTCCATGCACACTGCTTTAAGCTATTAGCATTTTTTGAGCTTCAGTGTCTAGGAGCAGAAAAAAAAATGTTTTTGGAGCGTTTTTCAGCAGAAAAAATCTTAATTAAATCTTTTTTTTAGCTTTTTTTTTTTTTTTTTTCCTTCATGTACTGCAAAAACGCTAATAAAATGCTAATGCTCCGAAAAGCTACTAAAATGCTACTAGAAGCTGGCACAAAAATGCTATTATCAGCATTTTTCTTCCAGCGTTTTTTTTTCTAGCTTAAAATGCTAGTGTGCATGGAGCCCAAAAAACTCTACAAAAACAAACCATTTTTTTTTTTTTTTTTGGCTCCTAGATGCTGAAGCTCAAAAAATGCCAGTAGCCTAAAATAGTGTGCATGGACACATAGGATAACACTATTTAGCATCTAGGAGCAGAAAAAAATGCTAATAAGCTTCTAGGAGCTTAAAAAAGTGCTAGTGTGCATGGAGCCTAATGCCTCGTTTCCACTGAGTGGATCAGTTCGGGTCGGTACAGTTTGAATGGCCTAGAATGGTCCGGTCTATTCTGGTGAGCGTTTCCACTGCAAGTGGGACCACAAGGGGCCATACAGGGTTTAGAAAAAATGCCTTAGCATAGCACAGCAGAGGGTTTTCTGTCAGCCAATCAGTGGAATTTATCGTAGCTCCGTCCTAACCGAACCGTTCCATTTTCTATGGCCCCACATCTGAAGCAGGACCCTGAATGGAGCGGTACGGTTCGGTTGTATGGGCCGCTTTCATAATAGAAACACCCAAAATAGCGTAGCGTACCGAACCGAACCGATCCGCTCAGTGGAAACGAGGCATAAGTATCTCCACATTGTGACAAAATGCACTCCACAGACCTCTATCTGACAATGCAGTGCCACCTATCAGCAAAAGTGATGGTGACTATAGACCTGCCAAGGGTGACCACTTTTAGACGGCAGATTTGGCCAATAGTTCCATAAACACGAACACTTTGCTAGACAATGTTCCTGTTTATGCAAATGGTATGGGGACATGATACTGATAAGGAAGAATAGAGATCAAGCCCCACCTTATTCTACCCTGTAGTCTAAAACAATAACAACCCCATTCTAAAATTTAAAAACCGAAGTTTAAACTCAAGATTTCTCAACCAGGGTTCTGTGGAATCCTGGGGTTCTTCCAGAGGTAGCTGGGGGTTCCTTGAGCAATTTCTGCTTCTCAAATGAGTTCCCACTGACACCATTGATCTTTTTGGCCATCTATAAGGGGGTGTTTCTTCCCAATGACCACAAGTGTAAGGAGCATTCTTTCCACTGACCATCACACTATTGTATCATGAGGTGTAGATATAGTCATTTTTAGCAGGGGTTCCCTGAGACCAGAAAGTTATTTCAAGGGCTCCTCTGTGTTGAAGAAGTTGAGAAAATCTGGTTCAACATAACGCTGCAAAATCCACAAATGTAGTACCCCCAATGTTCAAGGTGATTTATTCTTCCAAAGCAAATACACCTTTGCACACTGGTACTGACTAGTATTCCAATGTTTCTCTTTTCCCTCGGTTTCTCCCCCTCACTCAGCTAATGTGACCCCAGTACTGATGGAGAGGGGCAGGGGAGGTGCAAACATGGATGCTGTGCAGGCGCTTGATGTTTTCCCCGTATTAACCAACAATGTAGGTGGTTGTTCGCGGGAGGATGTTTTTCATTGTGCACGATTACAACCTTCCAGCTTATATACAATTTTGGGGCAATTTTTAGGTATTTTGCCTGGGCACCCTGGTTGAAAAAGGCTGGTCCAAAACACCTTTAGGCCCGATCCAGCGGTGTTCATTGCAGGACCCTGCTTGACACTGTAAAGCTTTTGCTCATAAATGGTCTTGACCAGGATATACTTCCACTGTGCACCACATTGCTCCCTACACTCCTATAGATGAGGTTGTATTAATGATGGACCCAGCCATTTATAGGAGTACAGCCCCATCCATAGGAAAGAATAGGGCAAGTTTAATTACATGCACACTGGCTCAGCCTAGCCCATTCACAAGCTGCATCACTTTTTTTTAGGCTTTTTTCCCCTGTTTTCTCCTGGTGATCTGGCCGGTAACACACCTCCCTATATTAGCGTGCCCCCACACTGGATAAATGAGCACAGGGGGCATATTTGAACAGCAGCATTGTCAGTCTGGCAGAGGGGGATGTTCGATGTATTAGCAGATTTAAATACACTAACAAATTGAAGTTGCACTCCAGCTAATAATTTATAGTCAGTTGCTGAAAACAAATCGCACCCAAAGTCACCAAAAGTAGTGCAGGATAGAGTGAGCAGGACAAGAATGGGAGGGTCTTCTGTAGGATTTATTGGTGATTTATTGATAAAATTATTGATTCACTATTGGAAAGCACCATTTGCCATATTTACTGAGATGTGGAATTCACAATAAAGATGGTGAATCCAAATGTGCAAGGAAGAGTGTCACTAGATAAATATGCCTAAATGTTTCATGGAGAATAAATACCTGAAATATATGGTTTATACTACAGAAGGACATTTGCATGCTTAATACTGTGATGCTATTTAAGCTTTCGCATACAGAATGAGCTTCATAATATTTATCTTTTTTTAACAGGTATTTATATAGTGCTGCCAAATTGTGCAGCTCTTTACATATATATTGTACATCTACATCAGTCCCTGCCCCCAAGAAGCTTACAATCAAATGCATTGCACACAGGGGTACACGTGAGGAGCTTAATGTACTAACTATGCGATGTTTGTACTGCGATCTCCCTGCTGAGCTATTATGTTCTGACAGTGGGACTGCCCCCTACCAGAACACACCAGTCAGTGCTTGTGGCCTTTGGCTGTGAGTGCTCATTGGATGCCAGTTGGCTGCTGGTTTTCCAGCATGCCCGTTCGACAGAAGCCAGACAGGCTGCTATACACACTGGTCAAATGTCAACTAGTTTCTGTTGAACTGGCGGATACTGACCAGTATTCGGCCTGTGTGTACCAGCTTTAGGCTCAGTTCACACTTGTGCGATGTTGGACATCACATGTGATTCGCAACACACTGCTGTGCAGATCACATGTGATGTCTGTGCGATGTGAATTCAGCCATACAGATTGCTCCCTTGTCACTGGAGTTGATTGACAGGAGTGGGAGCAGGGGAGGTCCATCCATTAAGGGCGCCGCCCCCCATGCAGCGCCACCTCCCCTTATCCATGTGTCCGCCCCTTGCATCCCCCCCAAAAAAAAACACCAGCCGCCACTGAGTGGGAGCCAATGGCTCCCACTGCTATCAATCTGCCCAATGAGGAGTGAACAGCAGCGAGAGCTGCTGCTCTTGTGCATGTCGCTGGATCGGATCCGGCTCGGATAAGAATAAGGGGTGGGGGGGATCCTGCAGCAGAGAGGGTTTTTACCTTCATGCAATAAGAATCCTTGAGGCTTTAGAACCGCTTTAATGCAGTTATCCTAAGGTGATTGGACATTGGCAAAAAAAATTGCAGCGACATCCCCTATTTAACCGTTCCCACTTCAGACAAGCCTCCGTTTTTCTGCTATTGTCCTTAGAATGATAGATGTCTTTTCACTACTGAGAGAAATGAACCTCTTCTGTTGAGGTTTTTTTTTTCCCTCAAGATTCTTCTTTCAGGTTCCCAGCTGCACTGTGTCAAATACGGCTCTACTTCAGCAGCTTTTTGGATCAGTTGACTCCTTAGCTGATCATTGGGGGAATGTATCCAGCATGTAAAGTTACTTTGAGCACTGGATCCTGCGTAGGAGCTCACCTTGGCATGTTGTGCTTTTTGCTGGGTTAGCCGCAGAGTGCTATATAGATTCAAGGTCATTATCTGCCTGAGGTAGTGCCTGTCCCTAAAGAACCCTTTGGAGGTGGGGGGGCCTTTTATCCTGTCCACAGTACCTCAGTTTTCATCAAGGTGCTTGTTTCGGTCTTAGATCTGCTCCATGCTCAGTGGGTACATGTTGTATGACACCTGGATCATCTCCTGTTAAATGACCAGTCCTCCATAACCCTGTCAGCTGTTCAGAGAACAACGCAGAGATTTAGTTGGAGCCTCAACTTTTGAAAGTCTGGAACAGACGCATAATTCTGATTTGGGCCTAATTGTTCGTTCTGGCCCTGTAAACCATCTACATCCCAGGCATTTCAGCTTCTGGATCAGGGGTAATGGACTCTCCAACTTGAGGTGTTCCAAACTCTTTGCCACAAGTTCAGGATGCTGGTTGTGGATCTTATGGTGTCCAGATTCAGCAACAAACTGGACCATTTTGTTGCAAGGGCCAGGGCCTGCCTGTGCTTTCACAGTGGATTCTCTGGAGACTCTATGCATTGGTTTAACCTCATATAAGTCTTCTCTACAGCTTCTCTCTCATCTGACCTGCAGGATCGAAATGGAAGGTGTTCTAGTAATTCTCATTGCACCGAACTGGTCCGGGGCGACATGGTACTCAGACCAGTAGCGGAAGTATAGGGGTCGCCATGGCGACTGGGCCCCATGCTGCAGGGGGCCCTTGAGGGCCCCCCTGTTTATCTTGATAGGAGCGGGGCAGCTGAGATCGATCTCCCCGATCGTCAGCCGAACTGTAATCGGCACTGTGCAGGGAGCTTGTCACACTGATCTAAAGTGAAAGCAGTGTGTGCTGTGCTCTTTGTCTCCCCCTACAGTGCAGTACCCGGCAGGAAGAGGTAAGGTAAAGCACTGCCGTTTTTGAAAAGGCTTTCTGTATGTGTGTTTATATGTGTGTTCATGTATGTGTTTATGTGTGTATTTATATATGTATATGTGTTTGTGTGTGTGTATATACAGTATATGTGTGGGTATATTATGTGTGTGTTTATCTATGTGTGAGTGTTTAGATGCAGTGGCGGCCCATGCATTAAGGGCGCACGGGCGCCACTCCCTCTCTCCAACCACCCCTCTATCACCAATAGATAGATTCATGCATTGCATGAATCTTATCTATTGCCGCCGCTGCCACCCCCTATTCGGGCGCCCAGCCCCTTTTTGGGCGCAGGGAACCTGAATTACAGCGGCGGGGGGTGTTTTTGAAGCACCGGATTAGAGCCATAGGCTCTAATAGGCATCAAAAAAGTTGACCTCACAGGCCACTCAGCTGTGTTAGAAAAGCGAATGACTATTCGCTTTCCTAACACTAAACTGCCTCTCCGCCAATCAGGTGCTCGGGTCTGTTACCCGTCACCTGATTGGCTGAAACGACAGGCGCCGCTATTGGACGCCTATCAGGAGGAGAGGACGGGAGATGAGAACAGCAGGAGATGCATGGAGGACCCCACTCGTCGCAGTCACCCGCTGCCCCACCAAGACAGGGTAAGTGCCGGTGAGCGGTCGGGGGTCACACTTGGGGCATTTGATGGGCACACTGGCAGCATTTGATGGGCACACTGGCTGCATTTGATGGGCACAGTGGCAGCGTTTGGCACAGTGGCTGCAATTGATGGAACACTGGCAGCATTTAATGGGCACAGTGGCAGCGTTTGATGGGTACACTGGCAGCATTTGATGGGCACACTGGCAGCGTTTGATGGGCACACTGGCAGCGTTTGATGGGCACACTGGCAGCGTTTGATGGGCACACTGGCAACGTTTGGGCACAGTGGCTGCGTTTGGCGCAGTGGCTGCAATTGATGGCACAGTGGCAGCGTTTGATGGGCACAGTGGCTGCGTTTGGCACACTGGCAGCATTTAAGTGGCACAGTGGCAGCGTTTGATGGGCACAGTGGCTGCATTTGATTTTTTTTCAAAAAATTTTTGCGCCCCCCCAAAAAATTTTGAGCACCAGCCGCCACTGTTTAGATGTATGTATGCACATTTTATGTATGCACGTTTAATCTTGACACCCTATATGTGTACAATCGGGACTGATTTTTTTTTTCTTGCTCGTTCAAAGTACCAGCAACAAAATGCTGTTCCTCTGAAAAGTGATCCATGCTCAGATCACTTTTCAGAGGCATTTGACAGCCGGTAAAGAGGCAATATGTTGCCTCCTGACCACCCGTTTTAACCCCTTAAAGTGATTGTAAAGGTTTTGTTTTTTTAAATAACAAACATGTCATACCTTCATTGTGCAGTTAGTTTTGCACAGAGTGGCCCCGAACACTGACTTATGGAGTCCCTCAGCGGCTCTCGCGGCTCCTCCTCTTATCAGACATCCCCCTAGGAAAAGCGCTGTCCAGGGGTCAGGGGGGCCCTTCATGATTTCTTGCATCGGTGCCCTGAAGGTTTTAGTTACGCCACTGACTCAGACTCTTGGCAGACTCGCCATGGGCCCTTCTGTCACAAGGGCTTATCCACCATCCTGCTTCTTGGTCACTGGTTTTAATGGCATGGCAGTTAAACCCATGGATATAGGGGCTTGTCATGTATAGTCATCCTTGCCCTCCTGAAGGCTAGGAAATAGACTTTTCACAAACTCTATCATTGCACCTGGAGGGCATACTTTGAGTGGAGCAAGGCTAGGAAATTTTATCCTAGGAAGTACTCTATTGAACACATTCTGTCCTATCTCCAGTCTGGTCTGGACCAGCATCTGGCCCTGAGGACACATCAAGGTCCAAATCTCGGGCCCTCCCTGTTCTGTTTCAGAGACCATTGGCTTCTGCTAAGGCCTTTGTGCAGAATGTTGCATTCATTTCTACCCTCTACAATCCCCTGTGAGTCAGATGACCTTAACCTGGTTCATTCCATCCTTCAGAGGCCTTTAAACCCTTTAGAATTATTCCCTTGCCTGACCTTACTCACAAGATGGGCTTTCTGATTTTCTATTACCTCGCTGCAGAAGGTCTCTGTGTTAGCAGCCTTCTCCTTTTAAGAGCCTTTCCTGGTGTTACACAGGTATGAGGATGTACTGAAGCCTAATGTCTTTTTATTTTTTTTCCCCTAAGGTGAATTGCTACTGGCACCTGTGCAAGGACATTGCCCCGTGCTCCTTATTTCCTGATCTGAAAGATCCCTTGACATGGTACATCTACAGCCTCTTTTTGAAAATCAGATTACTTCTTTGTACTTTCTAGGGGTTCTGGGAGGTTCTCTGCTTTTAACTCCACCATTGTTATGTGAATTAGTCATCACCCAAGCCTATGGTCTAAACCTACCAGATCCAATAGTGGTTCATAGCCTTTTCTGCATCAGGCATCTGTTTCTCAGATTTGCAAGGCTGCCAACTGGTCTTCTGTTTACATACGCCAGTTCTACCAGGTGAATGTTTAGACCTCCTCTGATGCCAGTTTTGGATGTAAGGTGTTGCAAGCTGCTCTTTGAGTTCTGTTAATCCCCCTTACGGCCTGTTGCAGTTTTGATGTTACCCATGCCTCAGTTGGACTGCTTTTGAACATCTCATGGTTAAGATTATGATCCTTTGTCCTATGCTGTACGATTTAAGAAAATGGGATTTTGTACTTACCAGCAAACATGTGACAGACCTACCCGAGAGAGAGACTTTTGGAGGGGACTGAATGCTAGCCTCTTATCGATCGTGGGCCCTGGCATTTGGGGGAACGGTGCTCTTTGTGAGCTGTATGCCTGGGGACCCTTGAGGTGGTATTACTGTGAATTCGGGTCCTGGTCCCCAGGACCCTGGATTTGTCATATTAGAAATAGTGGCTGATTCATAATGCTGGGACAAATACTGTTAGGAGAAGCTGATGTCAATTTCAGCCACCTGTCTGTCTGTTGCCTGCTAGAATGTGTATTGTAAATAAGTCTCTAGTATGGGATCTAAGAGTCATTAGATCCCCATTGTTGTTTGTGTTAATTAACTCTGCTATTGTGATAATGTTGATTGGGTTTTCTGAGCTACAAGACGGCCAGTCTGGCCTAAAGGTCATGTCTGAGTCATCTAGGCTGTCTAAAGGGATTAGTTAATTAGCCCATGTTAATTAGGTTTCTGGTCACAGGTGTATGTTCAGAGTAATATGAGCCGGAGGTACGCACCTCCTCTTTTATTGTATAAAAGAGCCTGTATTTTTCAATAAAAGAGATTCCTGGTTGAACTTACATACAGCCTGCCTGGTGTTTGTTCTGAGCTACACAACTGGATTAGAACGGCACATAGCTGTAGTTCTAGTCCCGGAGCATCGGATGACCGAACCATCAGATGTTGCGATCTGCAATCTGATTCTATAGCTGCAGAGGAGTGTCGGGAGAGTGGAACCGAGCGAGCAGGAGCTTGTTACAGTACTTACCAGCTAACTTTTCTTGGAGTTTAGTACAGGACACAAGACCCTCCCTCTAGTCCTTATAATATCCCTATTGCTTGCTACAAAACTAAGGCTTGGTGGGGCGAGGGGAGTTATTTAGGGGATATCCTTTCATCTTTTTTGTCGGTGTTCAATCGCCTAAAGGAACAGTAGCTGTATATAAGCTTGTGGTTAAGACCAAGATTCTGGGTCCTGTACTGTACTTCAAGAAAAGGATTTTACTAGTAAGTCAAAAATCCATTTTTTTCACATTTTAAATGTGTTCAATTATTGGTAAGTCTCTGTTCAATAGTGAGTGCATATCCTGGAATTCAGTTGGCCCCCATTGATGTCATTTTGCCAGTGAACTCTTTGTAGCTGTGATTCATTCTGGTGTCATTGTTGTGTTAGCGTCACATGGCCAGATCTGTAACTTTTACCATGTAACTTGCTATAAATGGTAATGTTAAACTTTGCTGTAGAATCTGCAAGTCATGTAATATGGGGAAAAGGTAGCCTTTGTAGAGAGTAGAGAGGATTTTAAAATTCTTCCTTTTGTTTTTTTTATCGTAAGAATTGATCTAACCAGGCAACATTTTTCAAATTCTCACAGTCCATTCACTTGTTTACAAGCAAGCTGACTGTTGTGTGTATTCTGTAGCTACATAAAGATCTTTAGCAAAAATACTTTTAAAGGAAATCCGTAAAGAGCGAAATATGTAGAGGGTCATTGCTGGCCTTTTCTTCTAAAAGAAATGCATGTTCCCTGGTTATGTTGACCTGCTGGCTACAGTACTTTTTGAGTCACTGACCTGGAACAGGTATGCAGATTAGGAGTTCTGGCTCCCCTCTGACTTATTGCTTGCTGCATTCTTGTTTGCAGGTCAGTGATTCAGCCCTAAAGCCACTCTGCAGTGGCTCTGACGGAACTACAGGGGAGTGCAGGAACGTGATAAGTGGGTCTTTCGTGGGCTTTAAAGATACTCTGTTACTTTGTCCTGAATGAGCAAATCAACAAAGTCTCTTTGAAGCATACCTAAACTCAAAAACAAAAAAATAAACATTTTAAAGCTTAGCGGTCCTAAGACCTAAGCTTTTTTTTCCCCCTTCATTTTCACCTGGTAATTCTACTATACCACACTTCTAGGCTCCAAAGACATGCTGGTAGGTTAATTGGATTCTGTCTAAATTGTCCCTAGTATGTATGAATGTGTGTTAGGGACCTTAGATTGTAAGCTCCTTGAGGGTAGGGACTGATGTGAATGTACAATGTATATGTAAAGCGCTGCGTAAATTGACGGCGCTATATAAGTACCTGAAATAAATAAATAAATAATAAATAGGATGACAACGCTTACCCACCATACTCTATCAGGACAACAGAAACAAGATAGGACTACACCCCCACCTCTCTCCTGTTCTCCATAACTCAGGCTAGGTTCACACCTTTACGTTTCCAGTTTCATGTATTGTTAAAGTGTATTGATGCATTGATGATGATGTGCGTGTTTAATGTGTTCCATGCATTTTTCATGTTGACCAGTAAAAAACTATTTTGACTTTTTTTACTGAACATGTATGCAAAAACATACATATGTTATCATGAATTACCGTTGACTTCAATGGGTCTCAAAAAGAATTAAAGTGGGAAAAAGAGACCTGAGCTATTTTCAAAAATGAATTGCGGCACACAGATGTAAATTTGGCTTCTAAAGGGGCTTGGTTCTGTAATCCTCAGAGATTGCTGAGAGCAATAAAACTGATAAGTCAGCACAGCCAGAGCACATAATGTTATCAGCTCATGAGATTTGCTGGCCGGGTCAACAGGTATTTTTCAAACTTATTAACAGATGAAACAAAACAGCCTTAGACCCCTTTCGCACTGAGGCGCTTTACAGGCGCTATAAAATAGCACCTGTAAAACGCCTCTCCTGTCACTCCAGTGTGACAGCCGAGTGCTTTCACACTAAAGCCGTGCGCTGGCAGGACGCTCCAAAAAGTCCTGCAAGCAGGGTTAAAAGCGCCCCGATAATGGCCGAAAAGTCCCGCTAAAACTACGGTAAAGCGCCACTAAAAATAGCAGCGCTTTACCACCGATGCCCGGGGCGGCTCAGTGTGAAAGTGTTCTTAAAGGCCTCTTGCACACTGCAGCATGAAAAAGCTCAGTGTAGCTTATTTTTTTACTGTGCTAAAATACAGCCCAATAATTGTAATGGGCCTATGCACACAGGCGCATAAACAAGCGCCGTGTATTCTTCTTCAATAAAAAATAAAAAAATCTGCATTTTTGGTCAGCAATTTACATGCGTGCACGCAAATTTGCCAAGTTTTGTTTAGTTACATTGCCAACACGAGAACAAGCTTCCACGCATACGTGGGAATGTGTGCAAAAATTGCGCGAACGCAAAATCCACAATAAAAAATCCAAAAAAGTCCGAAAAAGTAGATGGTCAAACAGGAGTATTGTGTGCAAGAGGCCTAATAGTATATTTAACAGACGAAAAGAGACCAAATGTTTTGTTCATTGTCACAGGTTACACCCATAGACTAACATGGCGCTTTCAATCAGGTCCACTTAAAAAAAAATGTCAGGAGGACCAGATCAGACGGCCTGTGTGAAAGAGGCCTAAGGATCACTTATAAAATAAAACTAGAATAATTTATAGTGATTGTAAAGGTTTTTTTAAATGCCCAACATACCAAAAAAATAACAAACATGTCATACCTAGTCTGTACAATGGGATTGCGCAGAGCAGCCCGATATTCCTCTTCTGGGGTCCACCGCTGGAGCTCCTGGCTCATTCTGCCTTTATGGAAGCACTCGTGTGGGCTTGATCCAGAGCTGCACTGATTGCGTCTATTGATGCACACAGTGTGGCTCGGGACCCACCAGCCCAACCCCCCCCCCCCCCCAGCTCCCTCATCACTAGATCTGATTGACAGCAACAGGAGCCAATGGCTCCCACTGCCCTCACAGAGTTCAGGGAGAAGGGAGAGAGAGAACACAGTGCTGCTGCTCTCGGGCACCGCACTGGATCAAGATCGGGCTCAGGTAAGTATTTGGGGGGCTGTTGAGAATGCAGTAAATGCGTTAAGGTTAAAAACCTTTAGCTTTTACAACCACTTTAGGATTTCTACCAAATGAATAACCTGTCTTTTTTTTTTTTTTTTAAACTTTTAAAAAATATATAATTTTGTTGATGACTACAAAATGAATTTAGCAAGAAATGTACATATCTCTGAACAAATTGTCCTGACAGGAAGCTATACAGAATCTACAGATACAAAGTGATTAATAGCCATCTGTTCTTCAAGCTGCTGCATCTAATTTGAATTCCCTCTTTTTAAGAAGTGCTTGAAAATTTGTGGGTTACATTACTACTTTCTGTTCAGTGAACAGCTAAATATTAGCATGAATAATATTTATTTATTTCTTATATATATACAGGAATTCATTCAAGACCTTCTCGTAAAGCTAAAAGGGCTTCAGAAACAGACACTTTTGAGGAAGAACGGACTAGAGGTCACCAACGAAGAGCCGATTCTAGAGCAAGCGTGACCCTGTCAGAACACCAACTGCGATCATTGGTCAAAGAGCACAAGTTTTAAATGAAGCCAGAGACTTTGGTTTTCGTGTTTTTAGATTATCATTTCAAGACCTGTAAACCCTGAGGACTTTTCTTGAGGAGTATTCTTGTGACAGGACTACACCTGTGTGCCACATTTTCTGTTATGCTTCTTCACCAAAGGCCTCACCATTTTCCTATCACAGGCCTGAAGCCTGAGCTAGAGTTGAGGTGACATCACAAAGCCCTCTTTTGATTTGTTGATACAGAGTTTCCTGTATTATGCAGCAATAGAAAAACTTCTCATGAAACCTGAATACTGAATGTGAAATAACAGTTCAGCCAGTACATGGGACTGCTATTTCCAGGGAGGACATCCTCGGGATTAATGCACTGCCACTGGTGTATTATTAAGTTTAGGTCAATTCATTGTCCCTGGGTATGGTCAGGTTATGCCAGTGGTTCCCTTACTCCTCTTGGGGGTGTAATATGCAGTATTTAGACATTGGTGATAAACTATTAATAATTAGCTGGTCTTGAATGACCCAGTAGGTGCAGCCCTAATAATTCTGAATGACCCGTTTAGTCCTCTATAACATATGTAAACTGTTTTATATACACTATAATGGTCATAATAATAAAGTCTGCTCAATAGGCAAATGTAGAAGAACCATATTTTGAGGCAAAACTCCAGCTAATTTAAAAAAGATTTTAAAAATACCAGTTATGTATACATTTAAAACACACATTTGGGGGGGGGGTAGACATTTTATATAAGGAGGAAACAGTGATGATGCCCTTGTAAACACCAGGCAGATGACCAGGGATGGTGCATGAGTGCAAGCCAGTCAGGTGACAGCACCATTCACTACTGCAAAGTGTCAAGGCTGTGTGAAACACAAGATCATCCAAACAGAATTACAGGTATTTTGGAAGCTGAAATGTTCAAATAAATATATATTTCAGACACATTTACCTGGAGAGCACTAATGGGCTTAGATGTGATGTGCCTGGAGGTCAGACAGGTCATTGTATTGCTGCAGTTTATTTGCTTTATAAAAAATGTGGATTTTTTTTTTTTAATAGATTACTCTATTTAAAGCAGAGCTCCGCCGAAATTTTTTTTTAAAAGTCAGCAGCTACAAATACTGCAGCTGCTGACTTTTAAAACATGGACACTTACCTGTCCAGGGCGCCCGCGTTGTCGGCACCCGAGGCCGAACCGTCTCTCGGTCCTCGGGTGCTGCCGCCTCCATCTTCGGGAAGGGAATCAGGAAGTGAAGCCGCGCGGCTTCACTTCCCGGTTCCCTACTGCGCATGTGCGAGTCGCGCAGCGCAATATGGCTGGTCCCTGCTGTCTCTGGGACCTGTGTGTTTCCTAGCAGACAGCGGGGGGGGGGGGGGAGACAGGATGTGGCGTAAATAACCGCAGATTCTGCGGCTATCTACGCCGGAAGTGGGTACAGATACCAGTAATATACAGGTATCTGCACCCCCCTCCCCCCTGAAAGGTGCCAACTGTGACACCGGAGGGGGGGGGGGGAGGAATCTGATGAGTGGAAGTTCCACTTTTGGGTGGAACTCCACTTTAAAGGAAGAACTTTCACTAAAAGGTGTCAGAAAAGCATGCCTTGACACCAGAGCATTGGAACACTATATCATTCCAGCATATGAGTGAAATGTTGTAATGGAAATTGATGTGTTTTAAATGTACGGGTGAACTTGCTTAGATCTTTAATATTTGCAAACTTAAATTTAGTTACAGGAAGTGAAGCTGTCACCGTTAGAAGTCAGTAAGATACCAGCTGTCATTTTTCAGGAGCAAGACCAGGAAGGGGATGATTCTGGAAAGCATATGTTTCTGAAGTCTGTACATTTTTTTTCTAAAATTGTACCACATGCAAGAATTAACTTTATAAAACAAAGTAACTTGGGTCAAAAGTATTAGGATCAGTGGTTTCCAGAATTAGGGTGTTGGGGTTAATGATTACCTTAAAGGATAAGTGCACCAATTAAAAAAAAAATAAATGCACATCTTTTTGCAGATATAAAAATGTGCATTTTTTTTTTTTTAAATTGGAGCCTGGAGCCTCATGCAGACTTGTCAGTGTATCTGTCTGCTCGTACCTCGTATGGGCAAAACAGATGCACACCGACAGAAAGAATGAATTGCCTACCGGAGCGCTCAACAGCACCATGGTAGTTTATTGATACTACAAGCAAACAGCTGCAAAATCTGTTTGTGGCTTGTAGTTTCCCATTCACAGAGGACTGTAAATGAATGACGTGGCCGGGAGGGGGGAGCCGTTTGCTGTCATGGGACAGGGGAGGCTGCAGCTGCTGGAACATGTTAAATGTTCTACCCTTACTACTGGTAGCACATGTTACATGTTCAAAAAGTTGGACTTATCCTTTAAGTTAAGACATAACAGATTGAAAGTCAAGAGTCACAGGTCTACTGTAGCAGATCTTAAAGTGATATTAAGCCTTAAGTTTTTTTAAACAATGCGGTAGCAGGATTAATCACTTACCAAGTATGCAGCTTCTCAGTTTTTATAATCCTCAACTATGTTCCGATTTTATACTAGTAACCTGACCACTGCTCCAGGTTTTCTGTTTCAGGGTGGCTCTGTTCTCTTGCAGCATCCTATGGAGCCACCCTTGCACACAAGGACTAGAGTTGTCTCCCCACACTGTGCATTAATAGAAAGTTGCAAACTGCAAGTGCTGGCGTAAGAATTATAACAGATGGTTTACTGGGGAATGTTTTTATTTTATTATACATTAAATTAAAAATTCTGAGGGTTTAATACTACCTTAAGCTGGCCATACTCTATCCAATCTGATTTTACAATCTCCTTTAGCTTTACCAAAGTTTTATATGCATTTTTGGACCAACCTTACAGTCCCTTCAGTTACTAATCAAATCAGGAGAGCTGTTGTACTACAACATTGATGGTGGATCTAAAAGAGTTTGTACAATTAAATTGTATAGTATATGGTCAGCCTTAGACGTTCCAGTGATTCTTGGGAACTTATTTACTCACTTCTGATCCCGAGAGTCCTGAAGCTGGATCTGCCAACATAGAAAACCAACACAGCTCTTTCTCATAGATTGGTTTCCGGGCAAGGATAGGCAGTGGCTTTGCCCAGACGCAAAGGGGCACAATAAGCAAGAAAACAGAGCTGCTATTGTGGAGTATTAGAATGTAGGGGAACGAAGTATGGAGGTTTCCATTGCTCACCATTCCCTAAAGTAAGGCAGCTAGCATCTTCAGAAAATGGCCAGCAGTAGAAGTCTCTTTGTTTCTTCCAATGCAGGTTTCCAACACAACAGCTTAGTTTGGAGGCTAGTGGGCAAATGTGAAGTAGGATAGGGATTTGATCATCCAATTGAACCAATGTATGTAATACATAGTTTTCTTTGCATTGAGACTCAATTAATCTTGCTAATGTGAACCACTCTTAAAGTTTTACTAAACCCACAACAGTAAAATCAGTATGTATATGCAGTAAAGCATGCTTGTTATACTCACTGTGGAACCTGAGGGCTTAATCCTGCACAATGTGTAAAAAGGCTGTTTGATCCTGTCTTCTTTGATCCTCCTCTTCTTCTACTGTCCCCAATCTATCTGCTGATAGTACAGAGCCTTTGGGGCACTCTGCACACGCTCAGTTTGGTGTGTATTGCTAGAGGGTGTTTTTTTTGGGGGGGGAGGGAGCATGTGATCAGCACTGTCCAGACAGAGGATCATGCAACCTCATAAGTGAGTGAGAGGAGAATGAAACCTCCTCCTACAAGCTTTAACAAGTGCTCAGCTGGACAATGATATTCACAAGACTGCTCTATATTGCTAATGAGAAAAGGTATTCAGCAGTTTATATTTACTAAAATACTTGCATTTCCATGTTCTGTGTACTGTGGGAGACCAGCTATAGTGAATGCAGGTTCCTGGGTTTAGTATCGCTTCAAGGAAATTCAGCATAGAACAGTATTTTAAGTATGGGGGGGCTTTAATGCTGAGTGGCATATCTGATCTTTGCTGCAAGAAGAGGGAATTATGTTAAAAATGCAGAGGTCGAAGCAAGAATTCATCAGTTTTGTCTTCTGCAGGAAAGGTAGTCTACTGTTCCCATAGGTGTTCACAGCCTATTGAATTAGGGTGTGCACTCTAAAGCTCAAATGTGTGTGTGTGTGTGTGTGTCTCGGCACATTGATCGAGAAGTGCTTTTCTCTTATCACAGAGCCAAAAAAAGGGAGATCTTTCCCATCTTTCTGCCGACACACAAAATGATAATGCTAATGTGCAAAGGGTGATTGGGGTGTGCCCAGGCACACCCTGTGCACACGCCTATGACTGTTGTTTTATGAATAACTGTAACGGAGTGCAGTGATTTTTATAGGGACAGTGACATCAGTTAAATGACTTTTTTTATTGAGCAAGTGAAACATGAAGGGCATTGTCTTCATCCCATTGATGGCCCAGGAGGCATTTCCCCCTCCCTCTGCCTTCCTCAGCTGAAAGAAGTGGGTTATGGTGACGTTTTTAGTTTTTTTTTAATAAACAATTTGTATATACAAATACACAAGTCTGAACATGACCATTAAACCTTTTTAAAGACACTTATCATTCACCCAATGTTACATTTCATCAGTAAAATATTTGTCTGTTTTGCTCACCTTGTGACAGCTTGTAACATAAACAAGAACACCCCTAATGTGCATGTCTCATGATTTACAAATGGTTCAGCCGTTCTTATCATACTAGTACTGCTGCCTTGTTTTCTTACACCGCTTTGAAGCTCTTTCACTATTTATAAAGTTTGTTACTTTTTTTATGTGAGAAATAACTTGGATGCTATTCTGTGTACTTATAATAAAATGTTTTACTTTACAATGAAGTTTACGTTTAGTTTGTTAAAGTGTAACTGTGGTCAAGATGTAAAATCATTATGTTCATTTCCACATTTAGTGTCTGATTTCTAGCCTACTCTTATTAATCTGAATGATCTTGAAATTTGTAAAATTGCTTTTTTTTGAAGATCTCCACACATTTACCTGCTTGAATTCTGACACCTAGTCACTATGCCCTGTGAGTAGGTACTGTTGTATTACATATTTCGCAGAACCTGCCTTCTGAACTACAGAGGTGCTGAGAGGAGGAGTTTCAGGAGGCAGAGTCAGTACAGGAATCGCTACTTGTAGGCAGCAAGATACCATGGGATATGTGGTCCTTCGAAATTAAAAGTAAACTTTTTAAAGTGGAAGTTCAGGCAAAACCTACTTTCTGCCACATTTTAAGCCTAATCTATCTTACCCTGTAAAGCAAAAATCACTATACTTGCCTATTCTGCAGACGATCCGGTCCCAGCATCAGCAGCAGCTTTGGTGTGAAGGCGGGTGCAGGAGCCGTCAACGGAAACCCCAAAGTCCGGCCCATTTCACATGGGCGGACTGTTCAGGTCAGGTCAGTTTTTTTTAGGCGGACCTGAACGAATGCTCCGTGCAGGTCTATGGAGCGACAGATGTCAGCGGTGACATCTCCTCTGACGTCCGATCCGCTAAATTCAGACGGATGGAAACCCTATTTTTCCATCCGTCTGGTGGATCAGATGGGATGAAAACGGACAGGCGGTCCGTTTTCATCCGATCCCCCGTAGAGGAGAGTGGAGCTCTGACAGGTCAGTCCCTGCAGTGTGCAGAGACAGACCTGTCATCCGCCCGCTCAGCGGGGATCAAGGGAGCGATCCCCGCTGAGCAAAGCGGAGTCTGTACACAGACATACCCACGTGAAAGGGGCCTAAGTCTATGAATGATGTCATTTCACAGCTGTTGTCGGTTCTCTCCTGCACGCACACAGCTTCCGCCGCTGGAAACCGGACCAGATCGGCTGCAGAATAGGCAAGTACAAGGATTTTTTTTTTGCTTTACAAGGTTAGATAGATTAGGTTTAGAGTTCGTTTTTGCTTGGACTTGCACTTTAAGAAGAGAAGCTGCAAAGCATACAGGGAATTCCAGGAAGTTGTGGAAAGATGGTCAGCAGACAAGCAGAACTCACAACATGAAAGGAGATTTTTCAAGCAAGCTTATGCTTATATTGGATTGTCAATGTTTTTGTATTGTTACAATGCTGATCTTCTAAAATGAAACCCTTTATGCTTTGACCATAGAACTCCTTTTAAGTGGAATTTGGAGGTGCTAGTGTATAGTCCACTGCGGTGTAAATTTTTTCAGACTGCGTGTGTTTGTATGAAACTGTTATGCCCTGTACACACGGTCGGACATTCCAACAACATAATCCATGGATTTTTTCAGATGGATGTTGGCTCAAACTTGTTTTGCATACACACGGTCACACAAAGTTATCGGAAAATCCGATCGTTCTGAACGCGGTGACGTAAAACACGTACGTCGGGACTATAAACGGGGCAGTAGCCAATAGCTTTCATCTCTTAATTTATTCTGAGCATGCGTGGCACTTTGTGCATCGGATTTGTGTACACACGATCGGAATTTCCGACAACGGATTTTGTTGTCGGAAAATTTTATAGCCTGCTCTCAAACTTTGTGTGTCGGAAATTCCGATGGAAAATGTGTGATGGAGCCTACACACGGTCGGAATTTTCGACAACAAGGTCCTATCACACATTTTCCGTCGGAAAATCCGACGGTGTGTACGGGGCAATACAGTGCTTAAAATTTTTTTGTTTTTAAACTTGCAGTATCTCACAAAAGTGAGTAGACCTCTTACATTTTTGTAAATATTTTATTTTATATATATATATATATATATATATATATAATGTGTGTGTGCGTGACAACACTGAAGAAATGACACTTTGCTACAATGTAAAGTAATGAGTGTACAGCTTGCTGTCCCCTCAAAGTAACTCAACACAGCCATTAATGTCTAAACCGCTGGCAACAAAAGTGAGTACACCCCTAAGTGAAAATGTCCAAATTGGGCTCAAGTGTCAATATTTTGTGTGGCCACCATTATTTTCCAGCACTGCCTTAACCCTCTTGGGCATAAAGTTCATCAGAGCTTCACAGGTCGCCACTGGAGTCCTCTTCCACTTCTCCATGACAACATCACGGTGCTGGTGGATGATAGAGACCTTGCACTCCTCCATCTTCCATTTGAGGATGCCCCACAGATGCTCAAGAGGGTTTAGGTCTGGAGACATGCTTGGCCAGTCCATCACCTTTACCCTCAGCTTCTTTAGCAAGGCAGTGGTTGTCTTGGAGCTGTGTTTGGGTTCGTTATGTTGGAATACTGCCCTGCGGCCCAGTCTCCAAAGGGAGGGGATCATGCTCTGCTTCAGTATGACACAGTACATGTTGGCACTCATCGTTCCCTCAATGAACTGTAGCTCCCCAGTGCCGGCAGCACTCATGCAGCCCCAGACCATGACACTCCCACCACCATGCTTGACTGTAGGCAAGACACACTTGTCTTTGTACTCCTCACCTGGTTGCCACCACACATGCTTGACACCATCTGAAGCAAATAAGTTTATCTTGGTCTCATCAGACCACAGGACATGGTTCCAGTAAGCTTGTCTTCAGCAAACTGTTTGCAGGCTTTTTTGTGCATCATCTTTAGAAAAGGCTTCCTTCTGGGATGACAGCCATGCAGGCCAATTTGATGCAGTGTGCGGGGTATGGTCTGAGCACCGACAGGATGACCCCCCCACCCCTTCAACCTCTGCAGCAATGCTGGCAGCACTCACATGTCTATTTCCCAAAGACATCCCCTGGATATGATGCTGAGCACGTGCACTCAACTTCTTTGGTCGACCATGGTGAGGCCTGTCCTGAGTGGAACCTGTCCTGTCAAATGGCTCTATTGTCTTTGCCAACGTGCTGCAGCTCAGTTTCAGGGTCTTGGCATTCTTCTTATAGCCTAGGCCATCTTTATGTAGAGAGATTTTTCTTTTTTAGATCCTCAGAGAGTTCTTTGCCATGAAGTGCCATGTTGAAATTCCA